>NW_027104200.1:342241-558651 GCF_902728285.1 Clytia hemisphaerica
AGTAAAGAAAGAAAACATGTTTGAAGAAGTTCCAACCAATAGGAAAAAAGCATTCACTGCCAAGAAACCTTCATTTTCACTTGAGGAAGGAATCGGCCTTGATTTCATGCAATGGTTGACAACTTCTTGTGGTGGTGGAAAGACTCAAAAAGAAGCACTACAAGTTGGTAAAAGAACAATGAAATACTTTATGCAGGCTATTGGTAATAATGACGACTCTATTGATTTTACTTATGACTTTGTCGATTGTTGTCTTGGATCAGCAAGCATTATCATATCGTTTTTGAAAACTTTAGAAGAATCATGGAAGATGAGCTCCTCCGGTTCATTGAACTATGTTAAAGCTATTGGTGACATGGTAGATTTTAGAAAGGCGAGTGGCGTGTCTGATGCTACTTTGAGGAGTTTTACCATTACTGAAGTTTACATAAGGCGAGCAAAAGAGAACCTCCGAAAGAGAAAGAATGTAGAATGTACTCGAAACTTAGATTTAGAGACCTTAATGGCAAAAGACAGTTGGGCTACAATTGAGGAAATGGAGCAGGTCGTACCATTTCACCTACCAAAATTTAAAGGAGTAATAGAAAATTGTCGACAAAACGGTGTTGTTACAAAAGGTGATTTAGTTTTCTCTACAAGATTTATCACTACCTTATTGTTTCTCAGAGTTAAGTGTACGAGACCAATGACCTTTCAGTACTTGACTGTTAACATGATTAAAAAGGCCAAGGAAAATGAAGGTTTTGTCGATCAAACTGAATTTAAAACTTCGGCAACATACCTATTCGATACATTGATTTTTACACAAGATGTATTAGATATTATTGACATGTATATCGAATTTGTTCGACCTCGGTTGTCACCTAGTTGTGATTATGTGTTGATATCGTCGAATGGAACTCAGTTTCAGTCACTAACTAATGCAATGATCATGATCGTTCATCAAGCAATCCAGAGATATATAAATCCAACTCGATACCGTCAAATCATTGAAACAGAAAGCAGTGAAAGGTTATCAATTGAAGAACAGAGATTCGTATCAGAGGACCAGAAACACAGTTCACAAGTTGCCAAGATATACTATAAGAAGAAACATTCAAGACAGGTGGCAATCGAAGGGAAAAAATGCATGGATAAAAATGACGAAAGGAGGAAGAGGTGATACAGACAATCTTATTAATTTATTCAACAATCTGGATAGTAATTTTGATCCGAAAGTGTTAGAAAAAAGTCAAGAAATCATTTCCACAATCCCACCAATTGCAGCCAACCAAACAACAGAAATTAATCAAGAACCCACTTGTTCTAAGTATCTTGATCCGTACCAACCAATTGATGATGATTTTGATACATCAACAGATTTTACTTCGACTCCTACAACCACTACAGCACCCTTAATTTCACAACTACCATTGAAAGCAATGGCACCAATAATGGCGACAAAAAATGTAAATGAAACAAATGCATCGACTAAAAAGACAAAGAATATCAAATTTACAAGCGAAGAGGACCATTTTTTGAATTTAGGTATCCAAAAGTATGGCCGAGCAGCTTGGGCTTCTATTCTAAAGGACAAGGAGTTTCAGTTTCACCAATCAAGGACCAGAGATTCATTGAGGATAAGATCAAACTCTGCAGCCTTCAAGAAACAGTTTCCATTATAAGATATACCATAGTTGATAAGTGATTTTAGAATAAAAAAAATATTTATATAACTTATATTTTGATATATACTGTAATGTATCATGTCCTGTTAAGTATTATGGCCAAAACATTCTTTTTTAACGGTGGTTTTGATTTCGATTAATCCAACCTTTAACTTCAGAAACATCCGATGAATTGGTTTACAGGCTAGACTCTTTTAAATCAAATAAGAAATGATTCAAAAACCAAATATTTTATATAAAATATCAAATATGATATCATACTTAATTACATATATAGATATAATATATATAAATAATATAAATAATAATATAATATAATATAATATAATATAATATAATATAATATAATATAAATAATATATAATATAATATATTTATATTATATTATATATATATATATATACATCATAGATATATAATATAGTATATCTTTCATATATAATAATATGTTATCAATTTGAACTCAAAAATCTAGCCTGCAACCTTAAGAAAGTATTAAATGCACTGATTTCACATTGCTTTTTGACTTTTGAAGGTCTTTTAATTAGTTTCGGTTTAATTCAATTCGGAAAGATTGAAACCTAATGAGAACAATAATTAACTTTTCAGTCCTAGAAGTTAACATGAATAAAAGGTAAATTATCCACATAAATTGATAACATGATTAGTAAAATCCAAAAATATTTATACCATATTCAATGTCATAATTGCAGTTTTCATCATATTAGTATAGGGTTCTTTTATTGCTCTATTCAGTTTGTATATAAGAATAGCATTGTAATATATCAAGTCATTATGCATAAAAAAGGTACATTTAAATCATTGTTTTTTTTTCATTCTGTTGATCAAAATTTTGGCTTCTTTACTGAAAGTTGAAATAATAGTATAGTACTGAATTTTCTGTCATAAATTTGAACTTAGTAAAAGCTTTTTTTCATTGAGCTTTTCAACAACATGAATGAATTTGAATAAAATCTAGAAAATGGGTGTCTTTACCTGAGCATGGTAGTTGCAATTTTGCACTAACAATCCTATCAAAGCCTTCACTGTTATGACAATATGGGGATTTATGTTTTTACCTAAATTAGAGTACTATAATTGATAATAATGTAATCAAAATCGTATTGTTACTCTCTTTTTAAAATGCCTGATGTATTCATCAACTGTATAAGTCTCGTCAATGTGTGAATCAAATATCTAAATGAGGAATTGACATTGTTTTGGCCTTTATACTACCAATTTTTGATTAATTATCAGATCACATCAATCATTTTAGAATTATTGATTTATGATAAAAAAAGGTGTAGACTATTCAGTACTGATTTAAGAACTTTTTTCCAAAATAAAATAGACTCGTGTATATATGCACCCTTTCGAAATTTAAAATATTTCATATGATGTCACTATTTGAGTCTGAACCCTTTCAGTAAACCTTTAGCCCTTCCTTCAACCCGTCATTTTCAACCTATATCAGCCATAAGCCCTTGACTCTTCATTTTTTGAACATCTTTGCTAAATTGATTATTACACCCCAGGGTGTATGGCGTTTTAATCACCCTCTTATGGACTTTTTTTAGAATGATTTGAACTGATGGGTGGTGTATTTAGCCCTTCTAAACTAAACTCTTTAATGATTTCAGATGATCTCAACATTTGATTCTAAACCCCTTTTGTAAGCCTTTAACCCTTTTTCAAACCGTTATTTTCAAGCTAAATCAATCATAAACCCTTGGGTTTCTGGCGTTTTAACCAACCTACAATGGACTTAAATAATTTCAAATAATTTTAAGTTTTGAGAATAATGGCAAATACTCAACTTTTTCAATCTTAGTCTTTTTTCAGATGATTTCACTATATCAGTCTGAACCTGTCCTTTTCTGTAAGTCTTTAGCCCTTCCTTCAACCGGTCATTTTAAAGCAAAATCATTCACAAGCCTTTGGCCTTTCACTTTTTGAACACCCTTCCCAAATTCATTACTACGACCAAGGGTGGTTGGCGTTTTAACCACCCTATAATAGAATTAAACAATTCCAAAATGATTTAGACTAAAGTATTTACCCTTTCGAAATGTATGTACTCAGATGACTATTTGAGTATGAACCCTTTCTGTAAGCCGTTAGCCCTTTCTAAAGCCCGTGATTTTCCAGCTAAATCGATCATAAGTCCTTAGTCCTTCATTTTTTGAGCATCCCTTCAAAAATTCTTAATAGACCAAAGGGTGTCTGGAGTTTCAACCACCCTTTAATGGACTTAATCTAATTCAAAATGATTTAGACTGTGTGTATGTATGCACCCTTTCAAAACGTATAATATTTTAGATGGTTTCAATATTTGAGTTTGACCCCTTATCTCTGAGCCGTTAAATTGATCTTTACTCATCCTTTTCGAATTGATTATTATACCAAAGGGTGTTAGGTGTTTTAACCACCCTCTATTAGACTTGATAGTTTAAAAAAGATTTGACACTTTTTGAATGTCTTGCCTTGTCAAGCTTAAAATATTTCAGATGATCTCAATATTTGAATCCGACCCCTTTCTCTTAGCCGTTGGCCGTTCTTTCAGCCCTTCATTTTCGAGCTAAATCGATCATAAGCCCTTTAGACCTTCATTTTTTGAACCTCCCTTTATTGGACTTGATAGTTAAAAAAGACTTTTTTTGGCACTCTTGATTCATAATCAATTTAACACCTGAGGGTGTTAGGCGTTAGCTACACCCCATCTCAACTTTTAGTATTGTTTGTACTCCATTTCAAAGCCCTATTTCTCATCCTTCAGTCCTTGCTCAAGTCCGTTATTTTTAAGGTAATTTAGTTAGAGGCCCTTGGTCCTTCACTTTTAAGACTCTTGATTCGTAATCAATTTAATACCTGAGGGTGTTAGGCGGTAGATACGCCCCATCTAAACTTTTATTATTTCAGATTGTTTTTACTCCATTTCAAATCCTTATTTCTCAGCCTTCAGCCCTTGCTCAAGTCCGTTGTTTTTAAGGTAATTTGGTTTAAGGCCCTTGGTCCTTCAATTTTGGCACTCTTATTAAAGATCAATTTAACAGTTTAGGGTGTTAGGCGGTAGATACACCCATCTCAACTTTTAGTATCTCAGATTTTTTGTACTCCGCATTTCATTCAAATCCTTTTTCTCAGCCTTCAGCCCTTGCTCAAGTCCGTTGTTTTTAAGGTAATTTGGTTAAAGGCCCTTGGTCCTTCAATTTTGGCGATCTTATTCAAGATCAATTTAACAGTTGAGGGTGTTAGGCGGTAGATACACCCATCTCAACTTTTAGTATTTCAGATTGTTTGTACTCCGCATTTCAAATCCTTATTTCTCAGCCTTCCGCCCTTGCTCAAGTCCGTTGTTTTTAAGGTAATTTGGTTAGAGGCCCTTGGTCCTTCACTTTTGGCACTCTTGATTCGTAATCAATTTAACACCTGAGGGTGTTAGGCGGTAGCTACACCCCATCTAAACTTTTATTATTTCAGATTGTTTTTACTCCATTTCAAATACTTATTTCTCAGCCTTCAGCCCTTGCTCAAGTCCGTAGTTTTTAAGGTAATTTGGTTTAAGGCCCTTGGTCCTTCAATTTTGGCACTCTTATTAAAGATCAATTTAACAGTTTAGGGTGTTAGGCAGTAGATACACCCGTCTCAACTTTTAGTATCTCAGATTTTTTGTACTCCGCATTTCAAATCCTTATTTCTCAGCCTTCAGCCCTTGCTCAAGTCCGTTGTTTTTAAGGTAATTTGGTTAAAGGCCCTTGGTCCTTCAATTTTGGCGATCTTATTCAAGATCAATTTAACAGTTGAGGGTGTTAGGCGGTATATACACCCCATCTCAACTTTTGGTATTTCAGATTGTGTGTATTTCATTTCGAATCCTTACTTCTCAGCTTTCAGCCCTTGCTCAGGTCCGTTGTTTTTAAGGTTATTTGATCAAAGGCCCTTGGTCCTTCAATTTTTGAACCTCCTACTAAATCTAAGTGTGTTTGGTGTTTTAACCACCCTCTAATGGACTTAATAAATTGAAAACGGTTTTACAATTTATGATTGATAGCTGTTGTCTACCCTTCTCAATCTTAAAATATTTCAGATGATCTCAATATTTGAATCCGACCCTTTTCTCCTAGCCGTTAGCCTTTGCTTCAGCCCTTCATTTTCCAGCTAAATCGATCATAAGCCCTTTAGACCTTCATTTTTTGAACCTCCTTTCCGAATTGATAAGCCCTTTGGCCCCTCTTTGAATATGTTTGAATCTTGAAATTTATCAAGTCCTTAAATGAACCCGTTTAGCCCGTTGTTTACACGTTTTTTTTTTTTTAAGAAACTAGTTTTACCAAGCAGCCTCAATGTTTCTTAAGAAATCGGCCTTTTTAGCCTTAAATGTTTCTTACATGTTTCTAAACTTTTTGGCATAATCAGCCTTATAAAAGGCTGGATTGGAAGGTTCTTAAAAAAACGAATTAAAGAATGTTTTTTTCTCATTCTCAGCCTCAGCATGTTTCTTACATGTTTCTTAGTTTTTAGACATTCTGAGCCTCATGTTTCTTAAAAGTGTGTTTCTTAAAAAAAAAAAAACGTGTACCCCGTTATTTCAAGGCTAAAATGATCATAAGCCCGTGAGTCCTTCATTCTTTAAGTCTATATCAACCTCTTGTAGAATACATATACTTTGATTAGATCCATGAGGCCCGCAATAACGGGCCTCCTATGGAAGAGTTCATGTGGACCGTCATGAGGCCCGCCATGACGGGCCTCCTTTATAAAATCTAGAATCTAATTGAGTCCATGAGGCCCGCCATAACGGGCCTCCTATGAAATAATTAGAATGTAATAGAGTCCATTTGGCCCGTCATGAGGCCCGCTATGACGGGCCTCCTTTATAAAGTTTATAATGTAATTGAGTCCATGAGGCCCGTCAAAACGGGCCTCCCTTAAAAAAGTTAGAATATTTATGAATCCATGAGGCCCGTCATAACGGGCCTCCTATTAAATATTTAGAGTGTAACATATTACACGAGGCCCGTTATAACGGTCCTTGTATAGAACAGAAAGACTTTAACAAATTCAAAAGCCACTTTTTGATGAAATTTGTAATTCAAAAAATCAAGGGCCTAAGGGCCTATGAATATAATAGCCTGGGAGTGAAGGGCCAACTAGCGGGTTCCCTGGGCTCCAATAAGGATTTGATATGTTTTTAAATATTTTGTATGAATCTCTGCCGAAAGAATGAGGGCTCGAGGGCTCACAATCAATTTGCCTTGGGAAGGACGGTCTCCGATAAGGGCTAACGGCTAACCTAAACGGTTCAGAATCCAGACAGTAAACATTTAAAAATTGTATAAGTTTATGTAAGGGTGGTCGAAACGTTTTCCACCCATGGGTGCTAAAATAATTTTCAATCAAAGTCCCAAAAATGAAGGGCCAAGGGCTCATGATCAATTTACCTTAAAAACGGTGGATTCAAAGAAGGGCCCAAGGATGTAAAATAAGGGTTCTGATAAAGACAATACCCTTTTAACATGATACAAAAGTCAACCATTCATGCTACTGCGCAGTTAAAAAGACTCATTTGTTTTCAAAAAGAGGTTTAAACTTAGAGAAACAAAGTCTTTCCTCATTGAAGAGTGGGTGGGGCACACTCCACCAATGGGAGTGCAAACTATTAATTTGAATCGGATGTCAAAAAAAAGAAGGGCCAAGGGCTTATGATCGATTTAGCTTGAAAATGGCGGGTTAAAGGAAGGGCTAAAGGCTTACAGAAAGGGTTCAGACTCAAATTGTGAAATCATGCGAGTACATATGTTTCGAAGGGGTAGGTACACTTGTCTAAATTATTTCGAAATTGTTTAAGTCTAATAAAGGGTGGTTAAAACGCCAGACACCCTAAGGTGTAGTAATCAATTTGGAAAGGATGTTCAAAAATTGGAGGGCCAAGGGCTTATGATCGATTTAGCTTGAAAATGAAGGGCTTGAGGAAGGGCTAGCGGCTAAGATAAAGGGTTGAGAATCAAATCATCATCTGAAATATTCTTAGTTTGACTAGGCAAGGCACTTAAAAAGTGTAAAATCTTTATTAAACTATCAAGTCCAATAGAGGGTGGTTAAAACGCCAAACACCCTTGGGTGTAATAATAATTTCGGAAAAGAGGTTCAATAAATGAAGGTCTAAAGGGCTTATGATCGATTTAGCTGTAAAATGAAGGGCTTGAGGAAGGGCTAACGGCCAAGAGAAAGGGGTCAGATTCAAATATTAAGATCATCATCTGAAATAGAAATATTCTGAGTTTGACAAGGCAAGACATTCAAAAAGTGACAATTTTTTTTTAACTATCAAGTCCATTAGAGGGTGGTTAAAACGCCAAACACCCTTGGGTGTAAAATAAATTTGGAAAGGAGGTTCAAAAAATGAATGTTTAAAGGGCTTATGATCGATTTAGTTTGTAAATGAAGGGCTGAAGGAAGGGCTAACGGCTAAGATAAAGGGTTCAGACACAAATCATGAAATCCATATGAAATATTCTGAGTTTGACAGGCAAGACAATCAAAAGGTGTCAAATCTTTTTTTAAATATCAAGTCCATAGAGGGTGGTTAAAAACGCCAAACACCCTTGGGTGTAAATAAATTTGGAAAGGAGGTTCAAAAAATGAATGTTTTTTAAAGGGCTTATGATCGATTTAGTTTGTAAATGAAGGGCTGAAGGAAGGGCTAACGGCTAAGATAAAGGGTTCAGACACAAATCATGAAATCATATGAAATATTCTGAGTTTGACAAGGCAAGACAATCAAAAGGTGTCAAATCTTTTTTTAAATATCAAGTCCAATAGAGGGTGGTTAAAACGCCAAACACCCTTGGGTGTAATAATAAATTTGGAAAGGAGGTTCAAAAATTGGAGGGCCAAGGGCTTATGATCGATTTAGCTTGAAAATGAAGGGCTTGAGGAAGGGCTAGCGGCTAAGATAAAGGGTTGAGAATCAAATCATCATCTGAAATATTCTTAGTTTGACTAGGCAAGGCACTTAAAAAGTGTAAAATCTTTTTTTAACTATCAAGTCCAATAGAGGGTGGTTAAAACGCCAAACACCCTTGGGTGTAATAATAATTTCGGAAAAGAGGTTCAATAAATGAAGGTCTAAAGGGCTTATGATCGATTTAGCTGTAAAATGAAGGGCTTGAGGAAGGGCTAACGGCCAAGAGAAAGGGGTCAGATTCAAATATTAAGATCATCATCTGAAATAGAAATATTCTGAGTTTGACAAGGCAAGACATTCAAAAAGTGACAATTTTTTTTTAACTATCAAGTCCATTAGAGGGTGGTTAAAACGCCAAACACCCTTGGGTGTAAAATAAATTTGGAAAGGAGGTTCAAAAAATGAATGTTTAAAGGGCTTATGATCGATTTAGTTTGTAAATGAAGGGCTGAAGGAAGGGCTAACGGCTAAGATAAAGGGTTCAGACACAAATCATGAAATCATATGAAATATTCTGAGTTTGACAAGGCAAGACAATCAAAAGGTGTCAAATCTTTTTTTAAATATCAAGTCCAATAGAGGGTGGTTAAAACGCCAAACACCCTTGGGTGTAATAATAAATTTGGAAAGGAGGGTCAAAAAATGAAGGTCTAAAGGGCTTATGATCGATTTAGCATAAGAATGAAGGGCTTAAGGAGGGGCTAACGGCTAAAAGAAAGGGGTCAGATTCAAATATTCTAAGTTTTACAAGGTAAGATACCAGACACTAGTCAATACTCAAAAAGTGTAGAACCTTTTTGAAATTGCTCATATTCATTATAGAGTGGTTAAAACGCCAGACACCCTTGTATGTAATAGCTATTTGTGTAAGGATGTTGAAAAAATAAAGGGCCAAGGGCTTACGAGCCATTTAGCTGGAAAATGACGGGTTGAAGGAAGGGCTTACGGTTTACAGAAAGGGGCCAGATACTCAAATATTGAAATCAGGGAAAACGTTCTCTTTAAATAAATCAATCAAATCGGAATCAGATTGTAAATTTATAAAAGAATTTCCGATATAATGATCCCATTTAAAATCGGAAACCATGATATTGCGAATTATTGCAATACAATCCCATTAACGTGAGTTCAGTTATGAAAATCCCTTAATGACGTCACAATCATCGTCACGTGCGTAGTGAACTGATTTTCATCAACTAACTTATTGGAACTAATTTTCGCGGGAACTAATTTTCGCGGTCGAAAAAAAATATCCGAAAAATTGCATTTGGCGGGTTTTAATTTTCGCGGTTTTTTCCATTCTGGAATTTTCGCGGGTTTTAATTTTCGCGGTTTTGTCTTTTTTTGGACAAATTTCTTTCATTTTCCTAGGGATTTTTCAAATTTTTCGATAAAATTTCAAAAAATTGTATTTCGCGGGAATTAATTTTCGCGGTTTTCAACTCTCAAAATTTTTCGCGGGATCAAATTTTCGCGATTTTGACGAAAAACCGCGAAAAACGCTAAAATTAAAACCCGCGAAAATTAGTTCCAATAAGGTAGCAAATGCCAAAAAACATGACCGAGTCCGATTTTCGAGAAAAAAATCTTCTTTTTTTTTACAGTGACCTTTTTACTATGCAATAATATTAATAATAATTAAATATTAAATTAAAACGTTACAATATATAAATAGCTCAAAATACGTAGATCTAGGAAATAGAATTTAAAGTTAATAAAAAATTGAAATCACGACACAAATATATATAGTGAAAACTGAATCGCAATCCTGTCGAAATAGCACAACCTTTCGGGTCAGACCAGCCCCAAAAGTATAAGCAAAAGCAATGGAAAATACGGTTACAATATTAAAAACAAGAACTATGAGAAGCACTAAAATCTATGAAAAGCTAAGATTTCAAAATATTGTTATTAAACAAATCAATTTCATCAAACCTAAGGTTTGGCATTANATTTAGAGATGCTTGTAAAAAGTCTAATTTCTTTGTAATATGACTTACGCGGACGGTGGAAAGACGGCAAGATGAAAGAATACAAAATGAATAGAAAACAAAAGATTTTTAAGTGCCATTGTATGAAGTTCTTGGTCTATCTATTTTATTAAGTCGTTGATTAAACTCAATGCAAATGACTTTGGAGGTTTCGGTGAAATTGTGGTGGAATGGCCGTCCCATGTTGCGTAAGATGGTCCCAAGTTGGAGCAGTTGACGGTACATTTTTCTCTCGGCGGAAACAAAGTACACCAGACACTACACCGGACTTTTGTCCAGTGATTTATCCATATATTTGCGCACCTGACAAACTGCACCAGAATGTCCTGTGTATCGGCAAGGTTGTGGCTTCAGTCATATTATATAAGGCGGATCGCAAAAAATTGTTTGGTTCCCATCATTTCTACTTTAAAAAGGTGGGTCGTTCGGTCGGTCGGTCGAAAATATTTTTCTGTTAAAGAAGCAGCTACATCTTGTTGAAAGGGAATCCGCGTGGACTGGTCCGAATTAAAAAATTGAGAAACCGTCAACCGTGGATAACCTAGTTTTCGGCAAATTATTTTTCACGCAGTTCGGAACAGCAGATTTTTCTGATCTTTGCGCACGTTTTTGGCTTTAACTAAATGGTTGATATGGAATGAATGGCGACAACAATTTACATATCTTTTATCGGACTTTTGCAGAAAGCGGACTGTGGAAAGTTACAAGAAATGGTTTCTAGATTTTTTAATGAAGTACAGTGTATATACGGTTAGTGTAAAACGCAGGTCACAGGTCGCAGGTCACAGGTCAGTGTTGACAGGTCAGCTTCAATTACTGTAAAACACAAAGAAAATGTTTCAAAAACAGTTGTTAATGTCAAAAATATAATCCCTAAGGTATTTTATTGATCTAGAACTATTTTAAAGCTAAAAATCTACCCACGTGCTTACCACGTGATTTTGCGTTTTACGCCGTGTATAACACGGACCTGATGTCATATCTCATTTTATCTCCTGCATCACCTTGGGTATGATAACAAGAATTGATGAAAAAAGCGTCAGTGGGATTATATTTTATAAATGTTTCAATATTTTTATCCCCTGCTTTGTATTTTTGATTTAAAATGACGTCACTATTTTCATCTCTCTAAAACAGCTCTCTTGGAGTATTTATTGTTTTCAAAACCTGTCAATCTATATCCACTTGCGCACTTGCAGCGTCAGCATCCTATTATGCATGAAGAGTATTTTATTGTTAATTGGTGTACAAAACCTCATACATTGAGATAACATCATTATTTACATGATTCAAGTGTCATTTGTTGTCAATATTTGGGGTTGATGATTTGTCGTTTAAGTCAACATATTTTGATATTACATTTCCATTACATATGATATGTTCAGGAACTTATGTTACGAGTTGTATGTTATGAGTTGTATGTTACGAGTGCGTTACAGTTTTCCGGTCTGTAATTTGTGTGACCTGTGACCCGTGACCTGTGACCTGTGTTTTACACTAACCGGTATATATACCATCAAGTTACACAACATGGCCACTCTTGTCACAACTTGCACAGCCATAACAAAAAGTTTGTAGCTTAATGGTAGTCAGTTACAATTTTTAGAAGAAGCTGCAGAGAGTTACGACAAAGTGTTATTGGAGTTTTATCAAGTAAACAAAAAAAGTACAGTTTCTATGTAATGAAAACTAATAATGGTTCTGCACTAAAATTATGGCATGTATCTTTATTTTGGGTTTGACTTTTTAGCAATTTCTTATTTATTTGTAGTCTAACTAACACTTTGGTCAGATATGGATATTGTCTACACCCAACAGAAAAAATGTATTATAACTGACTAAAACGAACAAAAAGTTTAATTACATTACCTAACATCCCAAACGAGCGAGGTTCCTGGACTTTTCAACCGGCAGCTAATTGCCATTGTATCGAACGCTGATCTAACATTTGCTCGCATATCTCATCAAAATTATCCCTTTCACCCCTTTGACCCTCTAACCCTCTTAGCTCTTTTGGCTGACTTTCCAGCCTCGGCTGGTTTATTTTCGTTTTAAAATAATAATGTTTTTGAATAATTTTTTTTAGACGAAATTACAAGACTTGATTTTACCGCCACAAAAAATTGAGGCGGGAGACGAATATGAAGAAGCCACGGTTATCGATCCTATCAAAGGGTTCGAGGAATGTATTTGGTGATGATAGGTTATGATTAATCTTCGCGCCTTCCTGAATAGGGAGTAGTGCTAGCGAGCACCTCACTAAAAACCGGGATTATTCATCTCCTTTCTTGGTGATTTCTACTTTGACGTTTTTATTGAAAAACGAAGTCTGTCCTGATGCATATTAGATTTTTCCCTACTGCGAGGGTTTCAAAAGTTTAAAATGATGTCAAAAAATCGATAGCTTGGAGCCCGAAAACCTGAGCACAAACATCTAAAACTGGCAACCTTAACAAACAATATATGTCCCATTTAGGGGATGATAGCACAATGTACCACAAAAATTCTTGATTTTAACAAATTGATTCGTAAAAAAAATTTAAAATTCCACCCACAACGGCTGTTAGTTCA
The DNA here is from genome assembly GCF_902728285.1 of Clytia hemisphaerica. Lineage (NCBI taxonomy): Eukaryota > Metazoa > Cnidaria > Hydrozoa > Leptothecata > Clytiidae > Clytia > Clytia hemisphaerica. Next base: position 355,438 of record NW_027104200.1, read on the forward strand.
GCGGTAACCACCCAATCTGTCAAAATCAATAAATCTCTTTGACTCTATGGCTAAAAAGCTTCCCCTACCAATTACTTTCATGACAAAAGAAAATTCTTGTTTTTTTGGACCTACGTCGTCTTTTTTCTGATTATTTGCACAGTGATGAAAAATGGTGATGCCCAAAAAGTGACGGAGCCCGATTTTCGAAAAAAAAAGTTAAAACCGGTTTTTTGTCATTTTCTTGAGATTTCATCTTTAGTTTTTTTCTGATTTTTTGTACAAAGATGCGTATTAGCAATGCTCAAAATGCAGTTGATTCGGATTTTTGAGGAGAAATTTTTTCCGGCCGAAAATGCCGGAAATATACCGGAAATAGTCGTTTTTGCAGAGTTTCATTGGAACTTTTCCTTATATTTCTTTGTTTTTTCACACGAAAACATTATTGATAACAATGCCCACAATCAAACATGATTCAATTGTCAATAAAACTGATTTTTGAAGCTAGAACTTTCTATTAATCACTGGGACAGCCGAGAATCGCCGGAAAAATGGTTTCTCTTGAATTTTGCGAGCTGTACTTTATCTTTTTTCATGAAATTTTGGACACTGATGCAAAACGGCAAGATGAAGAACAAAGACTTACCCAGCTGGCGCACAACGTTTTTTCGACGTTTATCTAACGTTCACAACGTCCATATAACGTTAGATGAACGTTGAAACAACGTTGTGTACCAGCTGGGTAATGTATTTTGCTAAGTTATGAAGTTTATTCCTTCCTCGAAAACCTCAAATATTTTCATAGCAAAAGTTTTACTTTTCACCGTCGTCTTTATCCCTTTCCTTAACCATCAATAATTCCTTTGCTTTATAATTATTTCCCCTAGTTGTATTTTGGAAGAATACCTGCCTTAAGATTTTGCTTTCTTGTAGCCTGGGTATCCAGACTCAAAATTTCAGAAAAAATCTCTTACCTCAAATGTACTACCTGAGCAGCAGGAGTACGAAGGGAATGAGACAGTGACTGGTGACGTCTCGACAGTATGTAGTCGAAGTATAAAGAGGATATTTGCCTATATACACTATATACATTACATCTCTCCCCCCTTTCAGAATAGTAATCCAGCCTGTTTCCGGTCTTTCAGTCCGTGCTTTATTACAGATTTACTCGTCTCTCTATCGTTGCGGCACTCTTCTTTCTCCTCGTGGACGTCCACTGTTGATCGGCTGTTGGATTTTGTCCTCTTCCGGTTCGTTGTATGGGATGGTTTCGTCTGAGTCTGACTCCCTTTCGTCGCTTGATCATGTAGAAGTCGGCGATGTCGATCGTCTATGTCTCTCTGTTGATCCTCTCAGCTTCTTGAAATGTGTGATGTGTCGTTTGATGATGCGTGTGTCATTCTCTGCGATGACTTGACTCCTGTTGATGGTGATGATGACGTATGATTTTGGATCGTAGGGTGGCATGATTTTATTTTTTCGCTGTTGTCGGCAAAGTACATGATCTCCAACTTGTAGATTGCTGCTTGTGGTTGGCGAATTCTGTGAAGGCTCTGCTGTTAAAGGGTGGTCCGTTGTCGCTTCCAAGTTTGTAAGGGATGCCAAAATTGGCTAGGATGACGGCTGTTGCAGATGTGGACGATACTATCTCTACCGCTGGAAATCGAGAATCTATTTTGATCTGAGAGTACCGTTGTTCTTGTGGTGTTGTCGAGCAGCTGTCATATCGAACGACTTGATACTGTTTGGTTTTTGGATCCAACTGTGTTAGGATGCTGGCTAGTCCGGTTTTCTTGAAGCCATCGACGATAAATTTTTTTTTTCGGTCTTGGTCGAAGAAAGCGCTTGTTTGATATCATTGACAACACCCTGACACTCAGTCGTCCAGGAGAATTGTGCACTTTTTTTGTCATTGTTCGTAGTGGTGCCGTTTTGTTTGAAAAGTCTGGGATGAAATATGAACTAAAGTTTGCCATTCCGAGAAACGATTTGACTTCTGCAATGATTGTGGGTCGTGGTGGGCTTTGTCTGTCCTCTGTTGGTTCTACACCGTCAGCTGAAAAGACGACACCAAAGAATTCTATTTTTAGTTGGAAGAATATGCACTTAAACAAAACAAACAGATTGAAGTTTGTCTGAATGAGTGTGTAATGTTATTACTAATTTGATGGCTTCATTATCATCCATTTTATGGAATTCACAGTCTTGCACTTTTGTTTGCAGTCTGGTAATCCAGTGGTCATGGGTCTCCTCGTTGTCAAGTGGTTTAGTACAGAAGAATTTGAATTGTTCAGCTGTTAAGTTCTTTTTGGAGGTGAAGTGAGCAGTGAGAGTTTCTTTTGCTCGTGTGTATGTTTCGTCCTGGGGGTTAAGTGTTGAGAATAATTCTCTCAGTTTTTGCCCCCTATTGCTAGCAATGCAGCTCTTCTTTTTAATGGTCCCTCCTCTGGATTTGTAACCCCTTCAAACGTGAGGCAACATTCAAAGTTCTCAAGCCATTGTTTCCATCTGCGTTCTACGTTGAGACCTTCGTCATTTAATGCTTCTGGGTCAAATTCTGGTACACTTTTCTGTGTTCGTCATGACTTTCGTGTAGAGTACTCAAAGTTCAAGTTTTGTAACTGTGTTTTTGAATGAAAGTCTCGTGCTCGTGTTTTGTTTTTGTACCGTTGTTGGTGCGTTCGTTTTCTTGTTTCCATTGGATGCAGGTGCACGGAACGGGTGGTTTGTCGGGCGGTCTTTACTATCGGGGCAGGTGCGCATGCGTATTTGTGTTCTTTTCGCGTCTTGCTTGATTTTTTTGGTTGAGCGAGGCATGTTGTTGATGCCGACTGGCTTTTTGTGTTTCAACCACTAAGTTTCGTAGTTCGTGAAAAAGTCTGTATTTCTTTGAAAACGTGGATTCTGGCAGTGTTCTGCTTTTGTAGAATCAGGTATATCTGGGAGATTGATTCTCCGGTGCTCTTCTCGTGGATCTTTTACTTCTTCTTCGCGAAGTGTATTAGGGTATTACCTGAACAGCAGGAGTATGAAGGGAATGAGACAGTGACTGGAGACGTCTCGACAGTATGTAGTCGAAGTATAAAAAGGATATTTGCCTCGCCTAGTATGAACTATATACACTATATACATTACATCAACATACAAAGTTTCTAAAATTTTAGAGTCTGGTGTAACTAAAGATTCTGGTACAGTTTGTTTGATACCGTATACGAGTGAACCCTTGTTGACATAACTCAAAACATTGGAAACCTAGACATACACACATAATTACTTACCATAGAACCTCTTTAACAAACTCAAAAGCCTTTCAAAACTATTTCAAACTACATCCAAACGTCAGCCACATCCATAAAGGCTCCTTTCCATCGGCCATTTTGTTTAGAAATGAACCTGTCTTTTCATTTTCATTTGTTTATCTTTTTTTGCGATGTCAGCTTTTTCCATAAATTATGTGCGCGCATAGAAAAATATCGAAAACCCTGCGTAGATTCTGCTCAGTGACTGGGCGCGTACTAACTAATTAGATGCACTCACATATACAGGGACAAATATTCCTGAAGACGAGTTAGTTGAACCAAACATAAACCGGAGACAAGATCTAAAAAAATACTAGACGGTGAAATAGTTTACGGTCTGGATATATCTAGGCTAGCTTTCTTGCCGTGATGAAGTCATATTAAGTCAATTCTCGTAAGTAAATAAAGAATGGGAAGAGTTCTTCAGAATATTTACTAGACGATCTTAAGCAATCTTAGCTTGAAGTTTTTCAGCAGCGAAGGAACCAACTCCTGTCAGCATCAAGAAAAATATCAGGAGGCACATTACTAAAAGACACATTAATCAATTTCATTTCATAATGATTTTCATTTCTTCCTTAGGAAAGAAGGAGAAAAAAGACTTTTTTTACGTCTTTTGCTAGTTATGAAGTTTTATTCCTTCCTCGAAAAACTCAAATATTTTTATAGCAAAAGTTTTACCTTTTACCTTCGCCTCTATCCCTTTCCTTAACCATCAATCTTTCCTTTGCTTTAAAATTATTTCCCCTAGTTGTATTTTGGAAGTATGCCTGCTTTAAGATTTCGCTTTCTCATCGTGATCAAACACGTCAAATCTTCAATCATGGACAAGAGTTTGTAGACTTTTCAAAAACCCATGAAAAAAGATTTGAAAACTCTTTTTACCACAGCCAATGTTGTTTTTATTGGACTCAGCATGGAGGTATAAAGAAACAGGAGAAGTATGCTATTGTAACCAAGCTCGCCCTACGATTAAAAAAGTTACGATGTATGCATGCTCAGAATCTCATATATCGTGCATTTTTAATGAGCTCTTTTATCCATAGGTGAAATCCTATTGGCTCATTTAAGCGTTAGAAATTAGATGAGACGAGATTCATTGTTTCTGACATCAGTGTAAGAAAATATTTGGACTAAAAAAAGGCCTGTAAACTTGGCAATCCTTCATCAAATGATAAGATTTTTCGATCAATGTTTTCCTTAAGGTGAACTCTATTGCTTGATACTTTCCTCCAAAATTCTCCAGCGACTTTATGTCTACAGATTGAGTCTGAAATCGTGTGTGCTTATAAAGAACTTTTCATTTTCTGGCTTGAGAAAATATCTTTTCAAAACAAAATTGAACGGATAGCGAAATGGAACATAAACTTGCTTCATGGACGAATTTTTATCTAATTTTCGTATATTAAAAGGCGAGAATCTTCAATACTGATTATTAGAATGTTCATAGCAAACTTGAGTTCTACTAAAAAGTCTTATTTCATCGGGCGAGCTTAGAATTTCTTTTGATACATTTTATAAAAGAAATCAAAAGACTTTAACGACCAATTACCGACACATTCAACTCCTGTTTTTCTTTATACCTCTATGGACTCAGAGATAATGAATGACAAGTCCAGAAGCTCAATCCACTCAACATTGTAGGGAATTAATTTTTGAAAAGTTTTCTGGCCTTTTTTGGTCTTAGAATGAAGGTTCAATGATTTTCCGTCTTCAACTCTTTTGAGAAGACATCTAATTAGACCATTTTTGAGAAGGTTTGTTTATAAATGAACAACTTTTCGGAGCTCTCTGGTGCACCCATCATACCATCTGTGTGGCCGTTCACCCATTTTCAGTCATTTTTCAGTCCTTGGAAGTCCAAAAGTTACAAAGACTAAAGTCATAAAGACTAGCATGTTCGTATTTTCCGCCAAAAAATCAAGGAACTAACCCCTATCAAAATCAAGAAAAATAATGGGAGGCACATTACTAAATGACACATCAATCAATTTCATTTCATAATAATATTCATCTCTTCCTTAGGGAAGAAGGGGAAGAAAGACTTTTACGTCTTTTGCTAGTTATGAAGTTTTATTCCTTCCTCGAAAACCTCAAACCTTTTGAAACAAAAGTTTTACCTCCGCCGTCGTCTCTGTCTCTTTCCTTTATAAGGATAGTTAAAACTATCTATAATTCCCAGTGTTTTGCAAGAATTCTTGCCATAAAAATTAAGTCTATTCTTGTAAGTAGTGATAAAAAACGGGAAGTGATCTTCAAAAGTAGGCTGTCTTATTTCTTAGTTACCCTTCTGGGTAGAATACTTAAGGAAAAATTTGTTAAAATAGAATCTGCTTTTCATCATGATTAAGCTATATTAAGTCGATTATATCTAGAATAGAGTGGTCATTACCACAGGGATAACCCACAACCTTGTGCACCGTAGCCGGATTCTCTACTACTGCAATACGGTCGCTCTACCTAAATATTAGGTTCCATGAATTTGAAATAATAATTCTCTGAATTTTTACTTCCAATTTTGATAGAAAACAAAAGGGGTACTGTTCGTTTGTATGGAAATTGTTGTGCTAAAACCTCAATTTTGACCAACATGGCAATTAAAGTGTACCGAACAAAGTGGGCATTGTGGTAAGGAGGGGTGATTTGATCTTAAACATAATTTGGCGTTTCACCCCAAGGAAGTTAATGTGAAATTTCAATATTCAGGAAAAATAGTCATTCATAATAAATATTCCTTCTAGCGAAAAGAGTTTTAATTTATGTAAGGGTATAGGTATGTACCTCTGAGGGTCATTTTATTATCAAGGCTTGGAGATCTTTACATCCCTTATTTGACATATGTAAACCCTATTACCCCCACCCCCCCATCCCTGTATTTCTAGAGCCTGCAAGCGGTTTTCGTGATGGCGTGATAGGGACTTTTTTCTAGCGTGATTACGTGATTCTGAATTTTTTTTTTCGTGATTGCGTGATCAGAGGTCAAAACGTGATCCTGATTTTAGGGATTTTTTGAGCCGTGATGCGTGATTGTCCAATCTTTTTTTTTTGCTGTTTTACGTGTGATCGTGATTGAAGACAATTAATTGCGTGATACCGGTGAGGGGCGTCTTTCTATGGCTGTTCGTTGCTCGTAGCCATCTTTAATGGAGTTTTGATTGATAGAAATATTATTAATTATGTTGAATACGATTTTATAATACCACCCCATTATAATTAAAGAAGATTTAACATGATATCCTGAAACAATTTTCGAATAGTTTTTCATGTCAATCAGATTTCTAAAAACAGCTATTTGACGTCAACCTCAAATTTATTCAGTGTTCAGAGGGCTTCAACGCCAAATCAATTTTCCAAATCATGACGTCAAGCTCTAATTTTCACTTTATTTAGTATAGGAATTTCAAATTATCTACATAGGTAATTCTTCTTGACGTTCTATACTTTTAATTATCATTACTTCCCAGACGACACACAACGTCAAAACAACGTCCATGTGACGTCCCTAACGTCCAAATAACGTTATTTGAACGTTAAAACAACGTTGTGTGCCAGTTGGGTTAAGATAACGTAAAACAGCCTTTTGGAGGACAAACCAGATGGCGTGCATAACGTTTTTTCAACGTTCGGTGAACGATATTTGGGTGTTAAGTGGGCGTCGGAGTGACATTTCTGACAGTTGGAAGGTCACTTCCTGGTTTTGTAGCCTGTTCCAGCTCAACGATTTAGTTAGTCTGAATCGCAGACCTCTACAAAACCGCAGGTAGTAGTAGTATATCTAAAAGAAGCGCGAATTCGTAGAGGATGCACGCAGCCTACGATTTAGCCCGGTGGCGGTCTCGGTACACCCTAACAAGTGTATATGAGTTTTTATTTTATTTTCTCACTATAAAGTCCTTTTGGACTTCAAAACCACATTTGGTCGAATAAGCCCCCTATACTACCTGCGGTTTTGTAGAGGTCTGCGATTCAGACTAGTCCACTGGAAATGGACGATACGTCTTCAAAAATGCAAATTTTTATTTTGACGTCAGCATTTTAAAATACTTTCAACATTCCATGGCTAGATCTTGAGAAATTTTAGTTTAAAACTGTCGAATCAGCGGAAAAGGGCCGCTAAAATCGCCGAGTGTGCTAACTTGGCAAAAACTGGTTTTAATATCCCAAGGGACCATATAATTAGAAAATAAAATTTACTGTAAAGGTTTGAGCAAATGATGTCATTTCGTTACCAGACTTTAAGTTCTAAAGCATATCTCTCCCACTTGAAATTTAGAAAAACAGTTTCTTTAAAAATCCAAATACATTTTAGTAACAACATTCATCAATGTATCTCAATGAATAGAAGGAGAAAAAAGACTTATAATTTGGGCAAGCTCGCAATGTATGGGTAAGCGAAATCGTCGGCCTCTTCAATACACGTTACATGTTTTATTTTTCTATAAGCATATAAAAATCCGAAAACAGGCTCAGAGATGCTTAGGTCGAAAGCTTAATAAGGCTGAAAAAATGCTTGAGGGATGCTTATATCCTAATACTTAATACTGCTTATATGCTGCTATACTACTATAATACTGTTTATATCCATACTACAAAGTAGCTTATACTATTTTCAAAAGCTCTTTTCACAAACATTAGTCGTATTATAGAGTTATAGGGCTGTAACATGGTGTAAAACATTGCGAGCTTGTTATTATTTGGGAAGCTTCAGCCTCCTTGTAGCCTTCCCCGGAATCCATGCTCATTGCGGGCAAAATCTACTTTAGGAACGCATTAATCCTTGATTGAAAACATGATCCTAACAAAACATTTGTAAGCAGGAAGTAGTTTTTGAAAGAAGTTTGGCAATCTGGTTTGTTGTTTTTCCTCTTGCTCTCTTGTTTTCTTTTCCAAAAAGATTTAGCAGGAAAACAAAGGAAATGTTAGGGATTAATTAATTGCTTGTTAAGCAGTAAACATGTGATTACAGGTGGACATGTATATAAACAAGTGTAAATACGAGCTAAGTCGCACGAGATAACGGTACAAAGCCCCCCCCCCTCCCCCAGCGGCTTGCTTGAATGCGTGAATGTGCTTATTCACTTGCATGAGTACGTGAAAATTAAAAAAAACTGCGTGAATTGGAAAACTTTGCGTGAAATTGCGTAAATAACGAGAAAAAAAGAGTGATTGCGTGAATTGAAGGTTTTCTGGAGGGGGGGGGAGGCTCGTACGAGGGATGTGAAAAAAATGTTGTATTTTTCTCCACTAGAGTCAATTTCGTTTATGGGGGAGTTTGAATTCAGCATGAAATCTATTTTTCTAAGCATAGCAGAGATAGCTATCATAATTTGCTGATGTAGACAAAGATCAAAATATTCGTAGAATTTCGAAGAATGCGACATCAAACCGAATTGTATCTCAAAACACTTCCTCGTAGCGAACAATGCACGGCATTGATGGCCCATAATGCAAATCAGTGATATAATATTTATTTTTAAAACCCAGCAACATCTCATATCAAGGCACGCCTGATTTACTTTTATACACGTTTTTTGATATAAGAACATTCCAAATGCGGATTTTCTTAACTTTCTCATTTTCAAAATTTTTGTGAATATTTTTGTGTAAGTCCCTTAGAAATTGGGTGTTTTAGAGTCCATAAAGGCTAATGTTAAATAGTTTGTTTTCACAAAACTGTTTACATAAACTCTTTGTTTCTCAGTGTAAACCATATTAAAAATGACCCACCACTCAGAAATGTGCCCGATTTCCATCACCCTTGGTGTTGAGGATGTATGTTTAAATCCGATTAGGATATCAAACATTTAATTTCCTTGGTAATAAGATGAAACACCAAGAAAATTAATATCCTATCATAGAAAATCTCTGAAGATATCGGCTGTGAAGATTGTTGGTGCTAATTGTCTGATATCTGTTTGTTTTTCCTTCTGGATCAAAGCAAGTAATCCAAATAATTGAGTGGGTCATTATTTTGTGTGGGTGTGAATTGAATGAAGATTATGCAATGGAAAGTCTTCCTTTATAAAGTTGCTTACTGATATTTCTTAGTTGAAACGTTGATTTCTCAAATTATCTGTTGAAGCCCCCGCGGGTACACGTTTTTTTTATAAGAACAGCCAAAATTTTTGAAGCCTTCGGATGTTCTTAACTTTTTGGGTTTCGAGCCTAAAAATGTTCTTAACATGTTCTTATTTCAACCAATTTTACCCATTTTTACCAATTTTACCCATTTTTACCCATTTTCATAAGAAATCGAGTGTTCTAGACTCCCTAAAGCCTTAAAATGATTTTAACTTGTTCTTAACATTTTGGTCGTCAAAGCCTTATGTTCTTATATAGTTTGTTCTTATATAGTTTGTTCTTATAAAAAAACATGTACCTACGCAAATGAAAGGTGGGTGACCACCCATGTACCAGCCTTTCTTGGATCTTCAAAATCCTGCTAAGGATTGTAAAAACCATCAAATATAAATTCAATTCTTCCTAACGGTTACTTAAAATTGGGAAATCCTAAAAAATTACATATTTTTGTCCGTCAAAATTGAGGCGATTTAGGGACCAAAAATTTCAGTTATATTAGAAATAGCATTTATTGAATACTGTTTGTCTCTTGTTTATTTTGTTTTGATATTTGGTTTATAGGTGGCTGTTTGCATTATTAAAAGATGATTAATGACCCTGGTTTCATGGAGACTCAGATGAACTTCTAAGCTTCCAGATCTTAAAGGTTTGATTACATTTCCTTTGTTTTTTTCCTGCGGTCTGTGTTGTCAGGATTATTCTAAAACTGCCGCTTATTTTTGGATGATTAATAACTTTTCGGGTACGGGGGTGTTCTATAGGGTGTCACGCGTAGATAATCATTGGATGAATATCAAGGCTGTGCAGTTCGAGATAATAATAATAGCTAAGATTTTTCTCAAAAGTTGAAAAGGTTATCGTGAGTGGAATATATGATGGTGCAAGAATGTTTGAAAAGAAATGAAGATACAAACTAAAATACACGGGCTTAATGAATTCTTTTCTCATCCCCGCTGAAAGTTTTGAAATGCATTGTGCTGTAAACTTTTGCCGTTGTAAATAGAAAAGATCGTGGATGTCCAAAATTTGCTGAATGAAATAAAATTCTAGACGAAGGATTTTGGACTCTTCAACAATTATCTTTCAGCGATTTTAAATGACTTACCATATGCAAACTAAAGATGACCTTCTGTTAACTTCAAGGGTTTAACGCTCTCTCAAAGGAGAGACACTGTAGAGCTTGGCATAAAATTTATCAACAAAACCTTTCAATCTCTGGATGTAAGGAGTCAGTCCCTTAGTTCACTTTTTATGATTGTGACAGCGCTCACGATTGTATCACGTCAAGTAGTAAAGGTTTTGTTTTTACATAAGTGTTTCTGTTTCATATCAGACACGTATTTCATATCAGGACAGTGTCTTGCTATTGTTACATTATGCTTATATAAGCAAAAAATGTTTTTCTTTTTAAAATTAAAAAGTGGCGTAAGGGCGGGTACGAGATTGATCTCAACCCTCATCAGAAAATTAACCGGGGCAGTTCAATACTGATACTCGCGATTATTAATCAATCGACCAAAACTACCGATTGTCTAAATAAGTTTTGAAATGGAATGTGCCTGGTGTACCTTGTTGCGAGGTCAGCAGCGTTGCCATGGAGTTGGCTTTAATGAATCAAATGTTAAATATTTTTATTAACTAATGAAATCGTTAATTAATATATTGTTTAATTAATCCAATATCGTTTTATTATTTGTTTACGCGATCCACTTCATAGTTGGGTTGGGTGTAATCTAAAAAAACGTCCCGCAGTATTCTTAATGACAGGGTTCATAAATCAACATTATATAAGTTAATATCTTTAACCGGAAGAATTAGAATATTAATTTATTGAGATTTTTTACCGAAAATTCTTGCGGTATTTTGTCTCCATGGACCACCCATTCTATGTTTAGAATTCTGCGGTTTTTTAGCAATTGCATGGAGTAATCAATAATTGCGTAGAAAACGGCACTTATTTTTTATTTCTTGGTTTTTATTGCCAAGGAAAATAATTTTCCCGACGTCAGATGTGAAGATTCTATTTGATTCGTTTCTTTCCGATTGTAGATTCTGGGTGTAAGAAGGAGATGCTAAATTTCTGTGCTTTAGACGTACGCATGACGCTTAGGCGAGCAAACGTACCTCCCACCCAGGTCGACCAATAACCTGAAAGGGGAATTTTTTACCGTTACTTTCTGACGGTTAACGAGACGGTTTTGACCTTGTGTGAGCCACTGTCCTTTATATATCCCTGTACCATATTACTCAATCCCGGCCAAGCAAAAATCTTTGATCGGAGTTTTTTTGAAATTGGTACCCTAATCGAGAGCTCTGGATCTACTTTACCTCGAATACTTTTGATGATGTAGCGCCGTTAGACGTTAATTTTTAACTTTGCAATGGCTCCTTCTCGGGTACCAATTCCAAAAAAACTCCGATCAAAGATGACTGATATAGCTTGGTCTGTGGTGTGAGCACATACCACCATATTTATATACCAAATGACAAGGTTTTACTTCACGATTTTGCAGCACGCTAGAGTCATCTTTCTCCTTAAGAAGCACACCCTATTGCAACAGCTAAACCTCCCCTATGTGAGAGCTCATACAGTTGAATCTCACTATAATTCGATCTTCAAAGGACCAAGAATTTTCTTCGAACTATAGAATGATTCGGATTACGGAGAGTATTTTAAACGATTTGAAAGGTTGAGAGGACGAATCTCTTAGTTCGAATTATAGAAGATTTGAATAACAAAGGACACGAGAGTTTGTCGAATTAGACAGAGTTGACTGTACATATCAAATACAGGTGATAATGTCAAAAGTTAAATGCATTTAAATGCTTAGCAAGAATATATTTCTGTGTGTTTTGCTATAGGCGTGGGTATCCTGGCACATTTGAAAAGAAATCTCCACCAAGAAGTAACAATCGGAAACAGTGCTAAAGGGGGGAGTTTCATTCGTATTCTGCACAAACTTTCGCATAAACAAAAACAACGAAAACGAAAGTTGAAGAAACTGAAAAACATTAATGACATCATCATATTGACAATAAAGAAAATTATCGTCATCGTAATCAATAATTATGTAATGTTCAGATTGTTTGTACTTTGCATCAGGGTATTTTGTTTGCTTTTTTGTGTCGGGAAAATCGAATGTATGACGTTTATGGTTATCAAAAGCGGTAAAAACTGGCACCTGCTGCTGAAAGTTCGTGATGCACGTCACTGCTATGGCTTCAGAATTTTTTCCACTTAACTCAATCGCCATCATTGCTATCTATACTATAATGGATAATATGAATTATCCGACACCCAACAACTTTTTTTCTAAACTTTATTTCAGACGGTCGACTATTTTTTGACAAAAGTTAACTGGCTAGACGAATGCTTGGTTTTTACACAAACGCCGGATTGGAAGTAAAATCTATCGCTAGATTTCAAAAAATGCTGTCCTCAAAAACAAAGCAACGGCTAGATACAATCTGTCGTCAATATTACCGCGCATTCTAGGCGCGTTCTGGATGAGAAATAACCTTCACTTTTTCTTACCTACGATAGATTAGATATTATACTCTAGCCCTTTGGGCTTCAAACTCAATTTTTGAGTATCTTATCTTGACGATAATGGGCTTACTTCTTTCGACCTTTTTTAAGGAAAAAAACGGTTACCTAAATGAGGTCTACAATCCAATGACAAATTATGTAGCAATTTCGTAATATGTGCCAAATTCCCCTAACATCAGTGGTCATGGTTGCAGCCTTTCCACCCATCAACATTGATACTAGGGGGAAGGGAATTCTTGCCACAATTATTTAGTTAGATTGAAGATAGAAAGTACTTCTTGTGGTATTTTCAAGGCAATAATGTGGTGTTGCTTAAAGTTCTTGTTATGTGGTGTTGTGATGTGAATAAAAGAAACTAATTATTTATGTCCAAAAAAATACCACAGTTTGATACACTTTTTTAGATTAGATGTTTTGGCGATGGAGTTTATAAATAAAGAAGCCACACGAAAGTTGAATATTGTTTATCTAAAATTCAACTTATCATTGTTTTTGTTGCCTTTGTTTGACTAAAAATAATTATCGACGCACGCTCGTCAATATCACGGATAGATTTAAAACACAAGTCTCCGACCCTTTTCATTTGATTTGCGGTTGATGACTGTGTGGCTAGGAAGGTACGACCAGATAGATGTGGTCTACTAAGCTATAAAATGGTACATCTATTACTCACCCTTGTATGTATATTGTCGATAACTTACATAAAGAATATAATTCATATTATTGGATAATGAAAAGGATCTGGGGCCGTCTATGTAAATGGTGTTGTTTTTGTATATTTCTTAAAAATCTAGTTGCTTGTAAAAGTTGTTGATAATCTGTTGATGTTATGTTGCTTCCAAGGATAAACCAATGGGCGTGGTAAGCGTTTTTACGGCAGGGAACTACCACTGTCAACCTCGTGTGTTGTCTTTTTGTTGGTGTTTTTGCATAAAGAATAGAATTCATTTACCTTGGTGCGTGGGCCAAAATTGCTCGAAAGTGACCAAAACTAGACAACATCACACAAACTGCACACATCATCATAAAAATATTGAGACCAGTAGAGGCAGATATATTGTTCATGGCTTGAAAGATACCAAAAATAAATAAATTTGTCTTAACCACATAAGATACTGCGAATATAGACACGATCTAGTTAAAGAAGATTTCGGACAACTAACCAAAAATAAATCGTATCTGCGGTCAGGGGTTAGTCATCCTCAGTGTTGCTTAGTAACAAACCTGTTGTGTTGTATTTTGTCAGCTGGGAATGGTATATTTTTTGTATTCGGTGGTGTTACAGCAACAAAATCGAGAACCTTGATTTTTCTTGCACGCAATCCGTCAAGATCTAAACCAGAGTATACTATGTAATCGTAATTTCTAGTCGTATAAGATGTCTTCCGTCGCTGAAATAGAGATACATAACCTGCTAGTCTCAGGCGGACACGACTGGAAATTTCATAATGACTCAATTGAAATTTCATAATGAGTTACTTAATGCATGTTGTGGGCATTTCAGTGTGTTTTTCACTTATGTGGTATTTTAATACTTTATTTTCGATTGTTAATTATCTATTATTTATTTGTTTGTTTACATGGGTTTTAAGAAATTGCATTTCCTTGACAACGAGAATAGGCTATTGTATTGACCTAGAGAATGTTTGAAATATATTGAAGAATTTACTGTAAGAATTTGTTGGTCATGAAATTACTCAAGTCAAGTCAACTGACTCAGCTAAATTATAACCTGATAACAGATCATCATAATTTTCTTACGCGCACGGTAAAGTTCTGAAGGCGCTTGAAAATGAACCACACCTAAGGAAAATAGTCAATTTTATAAAAAGAATCTTGTTTCGCGCTGAATGAATGTTTAAATATTGAACTATTCTCTGGATACAGACAAAATCACTCAACTTTGTTGTCATCCCCAGTCTTTGAAGCGATGCGTGGGCCTTACAAAATCGAGATACGCAGTAGCTAATGTATTCCTCAGATCGTTTTTTTTTCACCCATCCCTCAAAAGGTTCGGCATGGTGGGCAGAAAACAATCCCGGTCTGATCTTAGGTTACCAGATTTTGCATGCCGTCATAATTTTTCATTTTCGTGAACGCTACCCTCAAGCTTGTATTGAGAAATTTAAAAAGGACGGTTTTATAAGATTTGTCAGCCAATTAACACTGACCTCTGCCATAACTATGGCTTCTAACCTTTCATTGCAATGGAATAATGATTATGTTCATTTGAAATTTTGACCGTTGTTATTCAACGTTAAGGTTCACAAAAGTTCACAAATTTCTTAAAACTTATTGGTCCAAAACTAGCGTCACCAACATCAGTCATTCTTCATTCTTATAATTTTCGATTGCTATTAAGTCTCCCCCTTATTCGATATAAGCTCTACAAGTCGATCTGGAAGCATAGTTTACATACTGCACAATGTTTTGCAAAAGTCTCCGTAGTCTAAATCGCAGACCTCTACAAAACCCCAGGAAGTATAAGGAGCACAAATCCGTTATATTGGATGCCAGCAGCAGCCCAAAGTATCCGTAATTTGAAGCTTTCTCTGATCCGAAGAAACTCTTTCTACACTTTTGCTCTACTCTATTGAGTTTGAAGTCCCGAAGGGGTTAGAAATGAATCATCAACCTTTCTCAAGCAACAAAAATTTAAGCCTTAAGAAATCTGCTTTGATTTTCCCCGCATTTAGAAACTTTGTCTGAAAATATGCTTAGTCACGTGTTGAGGATGGGAAATAAGTGGCTTCATTTCCCATCCAGGAGTTTCCGAATCCAGCCCCTTCCGGGCTTTGAAATGAATGTTCTATTCTCTTTAAGATCGATTTTGAGAGAATTAATTGCATTTAGAGACTTTTTCTGAAAACGTGCTGAGTCAGATGCTTTAGCCACATCGGATTACTTCCAGTTACTAGGTTGCCACATTACCTGTTGATCTTCAATTGACCTTATCGGAGTTTTTGATTTTTCTCAAAAAGCGATGCATTGTGGGATTGTATCGAGTGTATTACAATAGAAATCTCTTAGCAATTCCTCGAGGGAATTCTATTGTAATACACTCGAAACAATCCCACAATGCATCGCTTTTTTAGAAAAATCAAAAACTCCGATAAGGTCTGGGTCTATTTGAATATTAGCGTGTTCTGTTGATTTGCAAAATACTGATTGATCCCTGAGATAAATATTTGCGAAATACTAAATAATGATCTAATAGAAAATTGTCATTAATTAGCACATTGCAGTTACCTAGCAACATATTTTTTATCTTCTTGGATATATTAGCGATATTTTTCTATATTTTGCGTTTTTTTGCGGAAATATGATCTTGTCTACTTTTGAATGTCGCTTAATGATAATAGAAAAAATAATAACATATTTGTCTCTCACGAAAAAATAATAATAGTCTGAAAATAACAAAAAAGCAAAACAACATTGATAAGGTTTTTTTATATTGAGCACAACTATTGATTACAAAGGATCGACATTCTTCACGTAGCAGGAATATCCCCTCCCATGTTGAACTCTTTGAAAGAAACTTTTTATTATTACCTACACACAAAGCTTTTTTGTTTACTTTCGTGCGTTTTAATACTGAGCAGAGTAGTGTTTCTTTTGCAAGTTTGCACGTTTTTCTGAGAATATCAACCTGGACATTTATCAAATCTTTTTTTACGAGTCATTTCCTTTGGCTTCCTTTCAAAAAGTGTTTCAACCTCTGATCTAAAGAGTCTAAAAAAAGAATGTTGCTGGCCATTTTCCAGAGGGAGGGCTCCCATGCGGGTCTGTGAGAAGAGGTGTAATTGTAATGTCCAGGTGCGTTTAGTTCACTTTTTACTCCCATTCCCAAATATACAATATATAGTTTCGATCTTCAGTTTGTTAAGCTTTCTACCTTTTTTTGTTTAACCACCATTACCTTAAATTTAGTTCTTTTAAGTTGTCCTCACTGTACTTGTCGGAATTTTGAGCCTCATTGTCATTTTTAGCAAGTCAGTAGGTAAATCTGGGTAAATGTAGGGATTTCGAATCTTGCAATTTGAATCTGTTTGAATACCAACTAAAAATATTTCTTACAAATGATATTTACAATTTATTTTCTTATAAAAAAACACATCAATTTTAAGGCATCAGTCCTGTCCATACACGTTGTTTTTTTATAATAACATCCACAATTTTTGAAGCATTGGTATGTTCTTAACTTTTTTAGTTTTAAGCCTAAAAGTATTTTTAGCATGTTCTTATTTTCACCATTTTGTGAGTATTTTTGTCCATTTACTTAAGAAATCGGGTGTTTTAGAGTCTTCAAAGCCATGTTCTTTACATTTTGGCCATCGAAGCCTTATATAGTTTGTTCTTATAAAAAAACGTGTAGTTTGTATAACAAACCAACCGACCGAAACATAATCAATCTTTCTCTCTCACTTAAAGGAAATATTTCTCTTTCTTTGAAAAAAAGAGCCACTTTCTGTTGAAATTGTCAACAGGAACTTTTAATTGCTCTTGATTGTGTAACCATAATTATAATTACTTTCTTCGATCAATCACAAATGATATAAAAGGCGATGCTTGATACTCAAACAGTATCAATTCATACTTGAAACACACAACACATACACAACAACAAAAAAGAAATCTTCATTTTTTTTCAACATATTTCAAACACACATATCAAGAATGGCAATCAAATTTTCATCATATTTCAAGAAATCAACCACAGCTGGAACCATCAACAGTGTCGGCAAATCAACTGACACCAAGAAGAAACAACAAACAAAAAACACATTGCAATCAAGCAAATTATCGAAATCATCATCGAATGTGAGCAATGTTAACACCAGCAGCTCTGGCGATAAGAAGAAAGTAAAAGTGGTTCGTGTCAGCTTTGTTAACAAGAATGGTAATACTTTCCAAATGAATTAGATGCAAGATTCAGGAGATGATAAGCAATGGTGGAACGAGAAATCCAGTAGAAAATTTGCTGACTCAGACAGCACCAATGATGGACGAAGGAGGGTCAATACCATGAATAAGAAGAATCAACGATGGATTCAAATGTCATTGGCTCAAAATTAAAGTAGCAATCAATTTATGTGCAATCGAACTCGAAGAAGCAAAGTCTAGAACTGGTTGCACTTACACGGTATCATTCAAATCTTAATCCATCCTATCTGAATGTCTGGCGTGAAATTTCCAGAGATTAACAAGGAAAAGAAGCTTTTCCAAGATTTAATCATCTTTGTCCGATCAAGGGAGGACAAATTTGTTGCTTTGATACAAAATTATCTTTCTGACTTTCTAATGAACTGGACAGGAAATGTTCAATTCTTGTTTCATTGAAATCAATAGCAAATAGCCTGTCATCATCATCATGGAGTTACAATGACGGATTGGATTCAAATCAATCATGGAGTTTGATCATTAATAAATTTGTGGTAAACAAACCAATTACTGAGTTTTAATGATGCCATTAATTGGACTTATTTTTGGTCAAATTGATTAATTAGTAGTAACTTTTATTGTTAATTAAGTTAGTAATTTTGAATTTCAATTTGAAATAGAAAAGCCGGTCTTTTCAAAATCAATTTTATTTAGTTTAGTACAAATTTAGCATTTGATTTTTTCCTTTAGTATAGTTTTTAGACCATCAAATCATGTACATTGTTTTAAAATGTAAATATATTGATATAAATATAAAAAATCGTAGAAAATATTGAAAAATTTGAAATGAAAATATATATTGAAAATGAAACTTAAAAATAATACCAAAATGCTTGTGTTTTAATTGCTGACTGCCATGGATTTTTTTTCAATCACCGTTGCTCCTAACGTACTTAATTTAACAAGTTTTGGATTGTTAGGAACATTCGAAATATGGATTCTTTTCCATTCTTGCCAATGAGCCATTAGGAGTCTCTTTTTCTGATAGTTTTGAAATTATATTCGAGAAAAGACTTAGTATTGTAAGCTTGAATAATTTATTGATAGAGAAACTTTCTTATTCTCGTTTCACACGTAATGATTGCCTTATACCCAAAGAAATTTGTGGAAAAATATAAAGTTGATTTTGCTTTGCAGTTGATATCTAGCACTGTTCTAGAAACTTTTTTTCATGATATTAGGCCATATTAGTTCAAGCCCTAAAGTCCATTTATGATATATTGTCGTATTGTTATACAATTACATTATATTTTGAAATGCTATTGCAACTATTTTTAGTTTCTCTCCTCACCTTTGTCTCAAGATAGCGGAAAACGTAACTAAGTCCAATATCGATTTTTAATTGTATGACTTTAGAATGCAGTCGAAGCTCGATGCTCGATCGATTTTCAAGGAGAGTAAGATTTTCATCGAGTAAGGGAGCGTATCAAATAGTAGAGGGTTTCGTGTTGACGGTGGTTTTCAATAATATTGAATAATGGAGCGTATCAAATAGTACAACGTCAGCGTCAGCAGTGAAACTTTTAAAGATGAAGCTTTATTAGGTTGATATTTTACCCAGGCAGAAAGGGGTACAGAGGCTGTTCCATAAAAGCTGGCACGCGCCCTCGTCGGTCCCAAAAGATTTTTATTGAATTTAAACTTCAATTAACCAATTTTAACAGAGAAATTCAGACTTGATCAGGCAAACGAATTATTTTTGTTTTCATTCTTCTTTTGTTTTCAAATCAAAATAAATCAACCTGTCATTTAATTAATAGAAAACTCATTATATTGGCATTAAGATAAAATTAAACTTCTTTGTTTTCATATTAGTTCAGTTGACTAATCGCTTACTCTACCAATGTTTATGTAATTGAAAGATGGCTACTTTCGAATTAAAATTCCTGTTGCTAATTAAGGCAAGTTTATATGTACGGCTGTTCTTATATTCTGTAGTTTCAGCCTGTAGTTTCATTTCAGCCTCTCGAGCTTTTTGATACACGTTTTTTTATAAGAACAACTATATAAGAACATAAGGCTTCGATGGCCAATATGTTAAGAACATTTTAAGGGCTTTGTGGACTCAAAAACACCCGGTTTCTTAGGAAAGTGGGTAAAAATGGTCACAAAATGGTGAAATTAAGAACATTGTAAGAACTTATTTAAGCTTGAAACCCAAAAAGTTAAGAACATCCCAAAGCTTCAAAAATCTTGGATGTTCTTGTAAAAAAAGTGTATTTAAATTCACCTTTGTAGGCTTGGGATTGTTTTTAGATTGTTCCTTTCGGCTTGGGGTCTTTTGGGTTTTTGTGTCATAAATTTTCATAATTTGGACCAAAAAGTTGGTAAAATAGTCTCTCACAGGGTCGATTTTCGAACTTTCGAACGTACTGTCCGTCAAAGTGTAACCTCATAACCCGTCCATCGGGGGGCTTCTTGCTCAATTGTAAAATAAGTTTTATAAATAGAGTGTAAAAAGATATTGAGGTTCCATTTAGTTATTATACTCAGACAGCTTATAATTTATAAAGTACGACAAAATAAATTCATCGAATTATTCGATCGTTTATATTCATGAAGTTTAGGTCCAAAATCAAAAATGTGGTCTCAAATCCGGAAATGAAATTTCAGGGTATTATTTTGACTAGTAATAAAACTTTTGGTCGACTTCTGACAATAGGATAAGGGGTAGTGGTAGTCTGAATTGCAGTCCTCTACAAAACCGCAGGTAGTATATATAAGAAGCATAAGAAGGACGAATTCGTTAGAGGGTGCCAACAGCCTAGGATAGCGGCTCATGATTCAGTGACTATTTATATCTTTGTTACGTTAGAGTTAATTATAAAATCAATCAATTTTTTAAATTTTTCATTAGGGGTTTCTTTCAACGGTACTTGATGATTGAGACAATGTTTTGAAGGAAGGAAAAACATTTCCGTGAAAATGACAAAAATGTATTTTATGACCATTACATTAACTTTATTTTTCGAAAGCAACTGTCACAGGAGTATGTACGAGGGACAATTGTTCAGGATCCGCTGGAAAATACCTGTTACTAATGATATGCACCATTGCAATGTCTTCTAATATTACACCATGGACCCAACAGCTGATTGGTTGTAAGTAACGTAAAATCAGTGAATACGTCACTTTATTAAAATATCGTTCCCTCTAATTTTTGTCCCTGCTGAAAATAATCAGATAAGCAAGTCCTCCCTGCAAAATCCTGTGCTATTTTTCCGAACGCCACTGAATTTTGTGGCTTGGAAACAAAATAATTGAAATCCCTAGCCTTAAAAAACATTGGGATATCAATCCCCATCGCGTTTTGATCCGTTAGTTTTATCTCCAATGGTTGAAAAAATCCTACTGGATCTGTGAGAAAGGGGTGTTAATTTCGCCTGGCTGAACTTGTAGATAAAAAGGAGGTAGTCATAATTGATTGTGTCGCTGATCAACGTTAGGAATAGATAAAATCGCTAACAGGCAATCCCTCGAAATAGTTCTTAGAGGTACTACACCCTTCTTTGGCACATCACACCCGTTATCAGCTTTTGCCCTCGGTAAAGTCCTTATCGGTATCGTTTAAATTTGACAAACGAGGGAGTTCTTAGTATTTGATTTTTCAGGCGGGTAGGATGGATATCTTTATGGATTTGGCTAATGATAATGGAGCATTTTGAGAGTCCTGTTTGAGAATTTGCCTACTATTATCAGGAGGTTTTGGGTTAAACTTTTATAGCTTCATCCCGAGACGGTGCCTCGTTGGGATACAGTAAACGCCCCCAAAACGTCGATCAAATTTAGAATTTCTCTCAAATCTAGAGGAAAAGAGGTTTTACAAAAATTTTTGCTGCATGAAAAACTTTAACATCTCTACCTTATTTCCCGGAAGTTCTTTTTCAAAAGTTTCAATTTCAACAATATTTTTCAATCGCTTAAAGATAGGTAGCTTTTTTCTAATGGCCCCCAAAACGGAGGTTTGCAATTTTAGCGATTTCTCGAGATATCTTTAAGATATGAATACAAAATTTTGACCATAGTTTGGAAATGTGATTTAGAAGGTTTTGGGCATAAATTTGTTTGATAAAATTTTTACAGTATACCCCTGGCAGGCCCGGCGGAACAACCATAAAAGTGAGGAGGCTGAAGTCTCAAAATGAGATAAAATTCGCTAGGACTTTGTGAAAAAGTCTTTTTTGGATAAAAGTGGGGAGGCTGAAGTCTCCCCAGTCTCCCCGCTTCCGCCGGGCCTGCCTGGTTGTCAAAACGGAGGTTTGGGGCCCCCAAAACGTAGGTGTAGTTAAAATCAAATTATTAAGCCCAGTGGTAATAGGGGGGGGACTATGAACATATTTGTGTTTTCCTTTAAATTTACGACCCGATGGATGTAAAATTTATGATTTTTATGAAATATTTCAAGATTTTCGATATTGCAAAGTCCAAACTGAAAATTTTGAAATTTTCAAAATTACAATTTTGATTTAACAACGTCTTAATCAAGTTTCTGAAAATAAATCTCTTTTGAAAATAGTTCTATTCATGTATGGAATAAACTGTGAAAATTTTAGAAAAAAAGCTTAACTGGAACTGAAAATATTAAGCTTTAAAGATATTTTTCTCCTAAATTTTGCAAAAAAATGACAGAATTTGCCGTTTTTGCTGATTCAGCGAAAAATTTTGTATATAATGTTGATTTTTTGTTATAAACTATTAAGTCAAGCTGATAGGAATGTAATTCCAAGATTTTTTGCTGTTTCTCATATTTAGAATTTTTGGTTTTGTCAATGCTGATTCTAGGGCTCCAAAATACTTATTGACCTTCAAGATGCTATATCTTTTACCCAGCCTCTAAAGTCACAGATGTATCTGCATTTTCTGAACGGCATTAGGTGTAGAAAGTTTCCTATACCCCATTTTCATAACTTATTTCCAATATCCAAGGAGCTAGAGTGAGCTATATGCAATTTTAATCTAATTTTGGTGTTAAAATATTTCCTTCAGACGCAAATATGTTATTTTGAATCTGTCTCAAACCAGCAAAAACATGCTCATTTTTAAGTATAACCATCATTCTTTCAAAATAAACAAAAATCGTTTAATTATGATAAATTTACAAGTCAGAATCTTCATTTTAATGACGACCTCCGTTTTGGGGGCCGTCTCCGTTTTGGGGGCCATATACTGTACACGTTTTTTCATATAAGAAACAACTATGTAAGAACATCCGGCTTCAATGGGCAAAATATTATAAGGACAAATTAAGAATATTTTAAGGCTTTGCAGTCTCTAAAACACCCGATTTCTTAGGAAAATGGAAAAAAAAAACCCAAAAGGGGGAAATAAGAACATGTTACGAACTTTTTAGGCTTGAAACTAAAAAAGTTAAGAACACCGAAAGCTTCAAAAATTTTGGATGCTCGTTTAAAAAATGTGTATTCGTGTAGTTCATCGAGCCTGTGATTGACAAAATGACAAGGCGGTATTTTGATAAATATTTTCCTGATATGTTACAGTAAAGGATCCATCTGTCAAAGGACCTGTCGATTAAGATTAGTTCTAGGCACGTTTTGTAGAAACCTTTAATTTTTTATTTCCCTTATCATGTTCTTTTCATATGCAGCCTCGTTTTTGTTCTTAACCCTTCGAGTATCTTCCTTTTTTTCTAGCGGAAATATCTTTGGGGGACGCCTCGGGCCCCCTTAAAATTTCAATATTTACAAGTGCAATGACCTTGGAATTTTGACCAGCGCCCGGGTGGGCACTGGGTTTGCGGACTGACGGTATGTGTGGGCCAAAGATTGGCTTTTAAAATTGCACTCTTACTGTTCAGCATTTATCCTCAAATTTTTGATCCCTTTCGTGCAAAAAATGGTCAAAATTCTAGCATTTTTGGTCAAAATATCTAGATTTTCCAGAATTTTCTGAAATTTCTACCCTTAAAGTGCATCTCTAGTTTCTCCGACCCTTACAGTGCATTTTAAACATATTGGAAAAGGTACCCTTAGGACCCGTCGGTCTTTTTGCCCAGCTGCACCCCCCCCCCCTGGGGACCAGCAGTTGATATGGATAGTTAGTAGTTCAAAGACCAGAATGTAAACTTGATCAAAGCCATGTATTTAATGATTGACTCGTTCGATTTGACTGAAATCTGTCCCTGATATAAGGCTGATTTGTCAAATAAAAGAGACTAGCAACAGAAAAATTTATTCGCATGATTATTTGGTACTGTGGAACAGTCTATATAACATACACAAAAATACTAGAATTTTTTACTTGAAATTTTCACTAGTGATAGCTATTGACCATAGACATTATGTAAAATTTCAATTCAGTCTGTTTACTACCCCTGTAAGACTTGGTGATGACATGTTTCCGGCTAGAATATTTGCTTAAATCGCTCAATCAAGAAAAACCATAACGGTCCGCTTCTTAAGATTGAGGTTTTTGTATCCTTGATGAGGGTATGGACTAAAGAGACTAGTGTAATAAAGCGGGAGTAATATCTTCAAATAGACGATATCGGCTTTCCGAATTCTACCCGAATGATTACCCATGATGCATTGCGCAAAAAAAATCACGGACGATATTGACTTACAGCGCAATGCATCATTGGTAACCATTCGGGGAGAATTCGGAAAGCCGATATCGTCTATTGGGTAAACTTCAGAGAAATAGAAACTTATGTTTGACACCTACCAAAATGCTCTTATTTAGTTTTTTGTTTCAAAAAGTCAAATCCTAAAGCTATATCATGGAAGATACCCTGTTTTTTCGTCTTTTTTCGCTCTTTTTGAAAAAAGATTTTTTACTCTTTTTGTCATAACTTTTGATCTAATGAAGCAATTTTAAAGTTTGATATACCAAAATTTAAGTTAAACCCTCCTTTAAACGATTTCGAAAAAATCAAGCTAATATATTTTTTCACTTTTTCGCAATTTTGAATCAAACAGGGGAAAGTTTTTTCAGAGACACCCGGTACCTTCTTCAGAAAGGGTGGGGTATGAGGTATGGCTTTTTTTGCAGATTATTTTTTTGTCACAAAAAATGTTTTATTAAATTTAATAACGTTTTAGGGTGAAATTAAGAACATTTTTAGTTCATCAATATAACTATCAACCGACGTCCAGGAGATAATAAAGGCACGTAAATTTCACATAAGGAAGAATTTGCTCTCTCTAAATATATTTACACTTAAATTTGCACTCTCACCACTTCCCGTAATTCAAATTATTATTGTCCACTTCCCGTAATCCAACCTTAGCAAAATTAAAATGACTGGAAGGAAGGATATTTTGTCATTCTCAAAAATAATACTATATACCTGGTGGAAATAAAAAAAGGTTTTAGTCATAGATGTCTTATATAAAAAACTAGACAGAGCTGCTCTGTATTTCCATGGTAATGGCAGGTAAAGCAAAATAATGCGCCATCTTTGCTTAAAGGTCACAGTTCGGTACCGGCAACGAGGTGAAAGATAGGCTTGATTGATCAAAATGCTGACATCGAACTATTGTCTACTTATCAAAGATGGCGGATTATTTGGCTTAGCTAGCTCTATCTAGTATTTTATATAAGATATCTGTGGTTTTAACCTACATAGATATTGATACAATCCGGTTTGTTAGCGATATTTTTTCCGTTGAAAAGGTATTCACGGTTCACGAAAATTATGCGATAGAGACGAGTCAAAAGGGCTTCTGTCTGGTTGGCCATTATAAGAAATTCAAGCCATATCTTTAAGCCAATTGAAAAAATGTTTCTTTTTACAGTGATGATGTTCAAAGGGGGGAGGCTTCCGAAAATTTGGTATTTACTGGTATTCCGGTATTGGCCTTTTTCTTACGGTATTCCTGTATTGGGCAGAAGAATTACCGGTATTCCCGTATTTAAGATGTCGAGAAAGAGGTAGAGAACGAGAAAATTACCGTTATGCTGGTATTAAAGCCACCTGCCGGTACAGGTATTTTAACAAAAACAGCCCGGTGTCACACAAAAATTTAACTCCCCTAAATAATGACTCCCCAGTCATAATAAACTAATAAATAGTGACTCCCCACCTCAAAATAAACTAGCAAATGAAGACTCCCTAGAGTTGCTATTTCCTAGGAAATCTTGACCCCCTTTGGTTTAAAATGACTCCCCCTATTATCTACCTTAAGGTGGAGTCCTGGAAATTCGCCTTTTTTGACTTAGAATGCTTTTAACAAGCTTTTTCTGCTTTTGCTTTTGAGAACTTTATCTCGAATTACTCACAGAGTCACTAGAATCAATAAATGATCCCATTACTAGCTGATTTCTGTTTCAAAATGTATCTGAGATAAAAACTCTGTTGTGCAGGTGTGGTGGTTATCATTTTTCTTGCCTGGAGGGTGCCAATTTTCTTCATTAGGAAACTTTTGTCTGCGCACCTAGATTTATCTAATGAGGTGGGGTTTGTTGTACTTTTGGACAATTGAATTGACTGAATTGACAACGCACGTCAAATAGTCCTCATTTACTTTCATTTGATGTTATATGTATTCTCCGAATCTTTCAAAACATTCTAAACATTCGATCGAACAGCACTGCAATGACTTTGGGGGGTTCTTTGGGGGGGGGGTCATGATAAACTAGTTTATCTTGACTCCTTCGGCTTTTTTACGGGGAGTCATTATTTACTAAGGGAGTCAATATTTCCTAGGAAATTTCTACTCTAGGGGAGTCATTATTTCCTAGTTTATTTTAACCGGGGGGGTCAACATTTACAGGGAGCTAAAATAATCCGCTACACCGGTATCGTCATTCTAAAAAAGGTGTCGATGAGAGGTTCGATTGTTTGAGAAAACGGAGAGAGAGAGAGGGAGCTTGATTGACACAGTTTTTAAGCAACGAGTGCAAAACATTTGTTTATTTAATCGAACTTTTCCTTGTCGATTAAGTTCGACAAGTTCGATTAGTTCGGCAATCGAACTGTTCGATTAATTACGTCTGGTCTATATTACGAACTTGGCGAACCAATACGTTTCTCAGCCTGGTTTAACCATGATAAAGCCGTTCGTTAGTTAAATTTTGATTTACACAGTTTTAAGCAACGAGTGCAAAACATTAGTTTATTTAATCGAACTTTTCCTTGTCGATTAAGTTCGACAAAGTTCGATTAGTTCGGCAATCGAACTGTTCGATTAATTACGTCTGGTCTATATTACGAACTTGGCGAACAAATACGTTTTCTCAGCCTGGTTTAACCATGATAAAGCCGTTCATCAGTCCCTTGCCAACAATCCGCAGAAAGTGACACGGGGTTCAACTGACGGTTATATTTTCAATCTGTATGTAAGGAACCAATAAAAGTTAATGGCTAAGTATTTTACCTGTGGTAACCACCTCTCCTTGTCCAGCTCCTAGAATTAATAAGTTGCATCCGATGCAGTGGGCTCTTGGCCACTGGGTTCCCAGCCACCACACCAGGCTTTTTCGGATCAAATTCCCCCAGTGTTTCATAGAATTTTCAGGCCCCCTCTTAGTGTTTCCTGCCTTCCCAACCTAGTTAATTTTTTGATACATGTATTTTCCCATGAGTTCCGTTAGGGTTTTGGAGTACCCTTTCTCACAGAGGGAGAAACAGTTCTTCTGCCATGACTGTAAATTATAAAGTTTCGGCGTCAATCGTGAAAAAACTAGAGCAAGGTCATACCGCAGGGCCCTTTGCTACGAGGCTCGGAAATCCCAAGTTATTTTTCTCGAGTTAAAAAACCGAGTTATGACGTCATTTTTCGAAAGTTTTGACGTCATTTTGTACCTTCTTTGACATGATTAACTCGAGTATTTTTCCTTTTTCTGCCTTTTAATATTTTCTCGTTTTTTAACTCGATTTATTTTCGTTCATTTAAATTTTCGAGTTATTTTCCTTCAAATGTCCGAGTTATTCCTTAATTTTAACTCGTTTTTGTTCCTTCTTTTAAATTTCCGAGTCAAGAAAACCTTGATTGACCAACCATGACCATGAAAAATAGCATAATATTTTGCAGTGTGGATTGTTTTATTGATTATCTCCACCGGGACGATATTTTGGTCAATTTTTCCAATGGTAAGGGGTCCCAGTGAGTCTGTTAGAAGGGGGTGTTCTTTTGGAAAGAAATCGTGAATTTTTTAAAAAGCGTGTGAAAAGTACTTGGCATGTCTTTACGGGACATCGCTGCTACAGATTTAAAATCTATTTAATGTACACCACTCTCATAAAAACAACCTTAAGCAGGAAATGTTAATCGGAAGTATAAAAGTATTAGAATTAGACTTAGGTATTGTCTAGACCTTTTCCGGCCTTTAATGTTAGAGAAAACATAAAATGGGACCTCCTGCTTTTGGTATTCCGCTAGTTTAGAATTTTAGATATTTTAAGTATTCCACTTTTTTTCAGATGAGTAAAATATAACAAACTCTGTTTGTCAAATAACTGTTCTCTGAGCAGTGTGACTTATAAGAATCAGTTTTATGTGGCCTCAACCACAGATATCTAAGCCCGAAGGGCTAGATAGGCAACTTTAAGCTTTCTCCAGCAAAAAAAAGTGAAGCAAAAAATTTGACTTTTTAAATTTCGTGCCGATGGATAGGATCTAGCATTTTAATTGTTTTCGGAGCGCGAGATCAAAAAACGTAGGCGGCAAACGCTATTTCACATCTCTCAAACCGGTGAAATTGCATATTTTAGTCACGTGACTCTGGTAGGAAATCCTTCCAAAGATGAGCTTCACTTTTCGATAAAAGCCGCAAATCTAGCCCTTCGGGCTTTACAGATATCTGTGGCCTCAACCCTCCAACAGGCCCCCTAGTGGTTTGCGTGATGACGTGATTTGGAAATTTTTTTCTTGATTGCGTGATGAGAGGTCAAAACGTGATCGTGATTTGGAAGATTTTTGAACCGTGATACGTGATTAGCCATTTTTTAGCCGATTTTCGTGATTGTCATTGAAAACAAAAAAAGAAGTTGCCGCTG
The DNA here is from genome assembly GCF_902728285.1 of Clytia hemisphaerica. NCBI lineage: Eukaryota > Metazoa > Cnidaria > Hydrozoa > Leptothecata > Clytiidae > Clytia > Clytia hemisphaerica. The sequence goes on from NW_027104200.1 coordinate 384,245, forward strand.
GGGGGCTTCCTCCAAATAAAGTTTGGTCCAGAGTCTGGTTAAATTTGATCCCTTATAATGTTCAGGATCATTATTATATGTCGACCTTTTCTCAATTTTACGTGAACAAATATTTGTCAGCTTTTTTCGAGTTTACGTTCTTACAGATATATTCTTATAGAATAAGTCCAATACCACACACATTATAATATTAAGAGAATTTCGAAATATATCTGTTGGCTAGGACATACCTTCTGTAAGGTTTGAAAGAATCGTTAAGAAAAGAGGCAGGCTCTAAAAGAACGGCGTAGGCGTAACGTCCACGTTTTACTTCATCTAAACTGTTTTCTCTCAGATAAATTCCATATTGTCACGTGACTTTTAAAAGAAAACGCAACCAAAAAACTGGTGTTGTAACAGGTTTTCTCGCAGCCTCAGTGGAACCTTTTTCCACAGCGAGGGTAGAATTTCAAAAATCCCAATGGTTATAGTAATTCTTTGGTTCCAAGCTTAAAAAATCAAGTCGGGATGGTCTTGAAGTGCAATTTTCAGCATTGTGAAATTTGAATAGGGAGGAAATCAAAGTCAATTTCCCAGTTAGGTTGAGCTGATATTGTATTGCTCCCACCTGGTGACGAATTTTGGCTGGAGTCTCCCAGCTGGTGGATTACTTTGTATTAGATTTTACTTTCCAGGGGTTCTAGTTCCACTACAATTTTTCAAAGCAACAAGAAAATTCGTAGCCATAAAAAGGCCTGTTTTAGGCATTGCATAAAAGAAATGATTTGTAAAAAGTTGTCTCTTTGAAATTTCAGATGACTAATCTAGAATAAATTTTATTGTATGTGTTCAGGACTTCTTATCTAGGACTTCTTATAATCTCCACTGAAGTATTTAAAGACCTGGCAGTTTGAAATAGCTTGATCCAATATTTACAAAATTTACTGTTCAATACGGTGACCGTTGCACAAAGCTAGAGGCGCTGGCCTACATTGAACCTCAATCCGAGTCGGGTCGACTTCGCAAGGTGGTAGCTTGATAACTCTGTGCTTAATTATCAGTATCCAAAGAGACATATTAAGGGTAAGTGGAGAAATCCAGGAAAAGAAGTGGCAACCTCCTCTACCTTCCTTTTGGTTGGTAGCTTTATGAAAAGGGTCACTTGGACTATGGTTGCGTAAAACATACTAACTATGCTCAACGTGAAAAATATCAATTTTAAATGACTTTCAATCAAAATTTCGTCTCAGATGATAATTTCATTCAAAGAGATTAGCAGTAAACAAGCCTTATAAGGGAAAATATCGCGATAATGAATACGAGATGAATTAGTTGGCACAAGCTCTAAAAGAAATTTCAGGCCCCCTTAAAAAATTGCATTGGTTAAGATCCCTCCTCGTTTTTCAGCCAATGTTTTTATAAGCGGTCGGTGGTCCTTTAAGAATTTGAGTCGTCCCTTTTTCGACTTGATATGCAGCACATTAGAGGAAGTAAAATGATTTAATCCAATTTTCTAAACTATTGAAATCTAATCTGAAAGGTATTTAAACCTATTAACATTTGATTAAAAGGCATTTTGAAGAAACAAATTTGAATTAAAAAGGCAATGGAATTTGAATTTATAAAGCTATTATAATCAATTAAAATTTGAATTAAATATCGTTCTCATATGCTGGTCAATCGATAAAAATTCTTTTTAGTTTTTTAAAAAGTTTTTATGTTCAAATGTGTTAAAAGGTCGGGGTGGAGTTTGTTAGGCTACTAAGGGACCATTGAGTGCCATTGTAAATATCCAAAATTTTAGTAAGATGCCCCCATGAACAAGACTCGTGAGCCAAAACTCCCTAAAAGATTTTAAGTTGCTTCTATAGTAACCCATAAGATGTTTTTATATACCTTAAAAAATGGGTATTGAATCTCATGGGAATTTCATTTGTAAACATTTGTTTCGTGATAAGTGAGTATGCCCCCTTTGACTGTACAGTAATCTTGCTTTGTGAGATTAGACTTTTGCTGAGTCAGGGTTCTTGAGGTTCTTTCAGTGTAATGCCCCTACAAACAGAGGGCACATCGGGGAAACTTCAATTATTACTTATCGTGACCTTTTGAAACTATGACGACAAAAGCACGGAATCACGGGTCAAAAAGTCATTTGGTATAATGCATGTAAAAACTATAACTTGAAACCACGCTTTAAAAATATGACGACAAAAGCTCACCATCAAAGCGTGCCAAGAATTCGCTAGATGAGAATAGGTCTTTAGAAGTCTAAGGGAAATTTTTTGAATAACGTACCCCACAAACGGTTGGGATCACGGGTCAAAAAGTCATATGGCATTATGTATACAAAAACTATAACTTGAAACCACGCCTTAAAACTATAACGACCAAAGCTCACTATGAAAGTGTGCCAAGAATTTGCTAGATGAGAATATAAGGCTTGCTGAATTAGGTTACCAAGGCGATTTGGGGAATTTTTTAATAACATACCCCACAAACAGTTGGAATCGCGGGTTACGGCGTTACGTACCCACCACATGTAGCCACTTTCATTCTGCCCCCAATCTAACGAAACATGCCAACATATTTTGGCAACATTAACTACGTGAATTTGGCTCTTTTGGCAAAAGGGTTTAAAATTATTTCTGAATAAGCAGGAAGGGGGAAAATTCAATTAACATTCTCTCACAGACAAATTTTTCCCCACGGTGAATGGACAGAGACATTCCAGCCATTTTAAATTTGAATTTTGTTGAAGTGAAAAAATTTTGTGTAAAGAAAATGAAGCTTCATAGCCTGAGATTAAAAAAGTTGAGAAATAGATGAACCAGGAAGTTGGTGAACTTAAACACCTCCTTAAAATGTCGAAATGTCAATTTACCCCAACCTTTTTCCTAATAAGGCAGAACATTCTTTACCAAAAGGCCACCAATGTATGAAATGTAAAGGGTAATCGCAACTAATTTGGGGAGGGTTTGAAAGGATAATCCTAATTACAGTAATGATAAACTATTGCGTAATTTAAGTCGACTTTTGGCAAGAAATACAACCTATTAATCCTTAATTAACTTAAGGTTAATTTATCTTTTTTACATATTTGCGATTTTTAGGGATCATCTCCTTAAAAAGATGGTGTATTATGTTTAATGATTTAATTGGAAGAGACTGTTGTCAATAAGGGAAAGTTCGATTACAATTTCGATACAGTAGAGTCTCTTTAATCCAAGCTTCCTCGAATGAATCCTTAACTCGAACAAGTCTTCTTGTCCCTTTATATGAAAATATCTTAATTAAACCAAACTCCATAACTCGAAATTTTCTTAACTCAAACAAATTTGCGTGTTCATCCTCGTGCGATTTCGAGCTATGGAGACTTACTTCTTTGCAACAGACTCGACGACAGGGTACCATTCATTTTTTTAACAATTCCTTTAAAAAGAAGTTTTCCTTGACATATTTATTATCTATTTCTAAACATATTTTAAACATCCTGATTTAACAGCATCACCCGTGAATTTTAATGGCAATTAATTAATAGTAATTAATAGTAATTATCAAGTATTTATCACAGGATGAACTTTATACTATCTAAGCTTAAGCCTTTCCTGTTATCAGTAAAACGTTCAACGATACCGACAGGCACTTTATTGGGTAATACAAAGGTAGCAACTGAACTCGTATCCAAGTAAACATTAGATTTTCATAATGGTGCTTTAGAAGTGGTTTTGAGACCGACAGATTTCTGAAAATAGACTGACTCATTTTATTTTGGCGGCTTGTCTTATTGCGTGGTCTCAGTAATTGCAAGATGGTTCTTTCTATGAGTCTGATTATGTAATGTTTAAACATAGAGGTATAAAGAAAAACAGGAGTTGAATGTGTTGGTAATTGGTCGTTAAAGTCCTTTGATTTCTTTTATAAAATGTATCACGAAAAGAAATTCTAAGCTCGCCCGATGAAATAAGACTTTTTAGTAGAACTCAAGTTTACTCTGAACATTCTAATAATCAGTATTGAAGATTCTAGCCTTTTAATATACGAAAATTAGATAAAACTTCGTCCACGAAACAAGTTTATGTTCCATTTCGCTATCCGTTCCATTTTGTTTTGAAAAGATATTTTCTCAAGCCAGAAAATGAAAAGTTCTTTATAAGCACACACGATTTCAGACTCAATTTGTAGTCAAAAAGTCGCTGGAGAATTTTGGAGGAAAGTATAAAGCAATAGAGTTCACCTTAAAGAAAACATAGATCGAAAAATCTTATCATTTGATGAAGGATTGCCAAGTTTGCAGGCCTTTTTTAGTCCAAATATTTTCTTACGCTGATGTCAGAAACAATGAATCTCGTCTCATCTAATTTCTAAAGCTTAAATGAGCCAATAAGATTTCACCTATGGATAAAAGAGCTCATTAAAAATGCACGATATGTGAGATTATGAGCATGCATACATCGTAACTTTTTTAATCGTAGGGCGAGCTTAGTTACAATAGCATACTTCTCCTGCTTCTTTATACCTCCATGGTTTAAATGAAGGCTTTAGGTTGCTTGATGCACCTGCGTTTTTATCTACTTTTTTGTGCTTTCGTCTTCGAGTGCAGTTTTGAACCTACTTGAACCTGAGAAAACTCTTGTTGCTAATCAGGTCTAAACATTCATCAAAAGTTCATTTAACGTCCATCTAAAGTACATAACGTTAGATAAACGTTGAAAAACGTTGCTTGTCAGCTATGATATACTCGTTTTTCTATAAGAAGAAGTATATTTTGACTCGTGCTCTACTGTTCTTGATTTTTTGACATTTTGAGTCTTAAATATTCAAACGATTTCTCAATACGCTTAGTTTCTTCGCTGAAAAACTTAAAATGGTTATAAAATCTGTTTAAATCATTACTTTCTCAGTAACTTCTGAAATCTGAGGCCCAGGATTGTTCTTAAGTTGTTCTTAGGTTTTGGCCAATATTTAGCCTCGTGTTCTTATAAAAAGTATGTAGCTATTGTTCTGTATGTGTGTGATTTGATATCAATTTTGTTGCGGATAAGATTGAGTCATTTTCCTCCCGGTCACCATTTTGTCCTACACTGTCACCAAAGACCGGATATCTGTAACATCTTTAGCCAGTGTTGATAAGTCTAAATGATGTCAACGCATTATCAATTAGAGCATACTTATTATACCATGGCACGCGTGTCTGTCATACAACTATCGTGCAATAATCAGGGAAATTATTCAATTTTTCTAAAAGAGGAAAAATCTAAAAATTTCCCTTTAATCCTTTTTCTCATCTATATAATAGTTCATTCCCGAAGAGTCACTTTGATCAGCCATATTTATTACATCAAAGATTGCAAGGTGTTGCGTGATTGGCTCAGATGGTGCATAATAACATACTATCGATGATGAAAAATGTTCTACCTATGATGTAATCTATCCACTGTTATGCTATACTCCGGAAAATAGTTTCATTACCGTCGGGAGGCGGAAAATTGGGTTTAGTCCAGACAAGCGGAATTTAACAAAGAAAATCGGCCGGTTTATATTTTAGAATTACTTTAAGGAAGAAATTTTCGTGAATTGGCAAATTTTCAAAAACTTTTCATTTCACGAAAATTAACTTTTGCGAATTGCTCTTTTCAAAATATTTCGCGAGAAAAAAACTTTTCCTGATTTGCTTTCTAAGTTGCTATGAAGGGCATTATAGTGAGTTCTGTTAGCATAAAGAAACTTCAGTTGTTGATAAGCGTTTTAAAAAATTTTAAAGTCGGGACCCTTTGAAACTTGCTAAGCTTAATACTACCCGGATAAAATACCATAGCTCCCTAATAGCAAGCTACAAAAACACACAACACACCCAGTTACTTGGACAGCAGAAAACTTGAGTTATACTCCCGAAACCTTCAAAGTCGAGACCTTTTTAAACTTGCTAAGCCTAATACCACCCGGATTGATAAAATAGCATAGTTCCTTGACTGTAAGCTACAAACACGCTACACGCCCGGTTACTCGAAAACATGATTTATACCTAATACCTCTATAGCAATTATTAAATACGTCTAATTTTAGAAACAGATTAAAGTCATATCATTTACAAAAAAGCTTAGCTCTGCGTTTTATTACTCAAATTTTCTTTCCGTGAGGTTTCTATCTGTTTGAGTGGGTGTTTCGATTTATTCAGAAATTATTTGAGAAACGGAACACTTATTCCTGTCTTTTTGAAACTAGACAATGTTGTCCGTTAGAGGGTTAGTAAAGGTGGGGAAATTATAATGCGCAAAGTTTACAGCCATAATGGCGGTATACGGAAAAAATCTGTGGTAGAGTTTCTGGCAAACTCTACCGGCTGTAAAATCTGTTTGGCAAAAAAGAAAAACATTGTCGATGGGCGTTTTAGACTATAGCTAGTCTAATTTGAAGCTTGCTTTGGTTTCGTAGTAGGAGATCTTGATAAAATGGAAGAAGCTGAAATTAGTTTTTTTTTACCAGATCTCTAGCTCTCTACAGTTTTTCAAATTATTTCAGGGCTAAACCTCTTTACTATTATTTAAGCACTGCGATGTGACTACCATTCACGAGGTTTGGCCTCATGGTGTCTTTTGGTTTCATGATCATGGCTTGGTATCGGTTCGCGTCTCCTAGGTGAAATTTATATTCCACGCTTACAGACTTTTGAGGGTTATACCGATGCGTCGAGACCATCGGATAGCTCATTAAAGCATGCCCCACACACAATTCTTTTATGCCGCCAAATCCATTTGACGCTAAAGAGACTTAGAAACAATGAGGGTGTGCTATCTGGAATATACCTTTTCGACCGTTGTCGCGTGGTCAGGCGCGTGGCACTTTATTATTTAATTATCAAATCCTTTTTTTACACATTTTTCTATTGAAAAAAGACTGGGACGGTTTAAGGGTGGCAAAACGGACAAAAAATCCCTGTGTCGCAATTGGTGGCTACAATCGAAAAGGTGTATCCTCGAGGAATCATATTATAAGAAAATATGGGATTCTTTTATTATCTATAGTCTGTCCTATGGCACAATTCCTTCTGTCAAAAATGACAAAATTATTTTGACTTCTTTTCGTTCTCATTAAAGTGTATATGGCCAATCTGTTACGAAGGGCGTTTGCCAATATGTTGCGAAGGGCGTTTGCCTAATTTAAAAGAAAGCTATTATATTATTTAATACAACCAAGAAACTTCTATTTATTCAAGTTCCTTGATACAACCGAGCCGGCAAAAGAGTCAAAACTATGTCTATTCATAACAACTATATAACGTTAGATGAATTTTCAAGAAATATTGTGTTAACAGCAATTAGAAGTAGATTTTGAAAGACATCATACTCTTGCTACCAAAACCCCCTTCTAATATTCTTTGATCCGAACGGAATCAATCGAAGATGATCAAACACCCTCACAGACCCGGTAGGACTTTTTCAGCCGGTTGGGATGAAAATAACGGACCAAAACTCGATGGGGGTAGATATCTTTTTTTATGGCTTGGGATTCCAATTCTTTTGTTTTCAAGTCAGAAAAATTCATTAGGGATGGGAAAAGTAGCATAATATTTTGCAGTGTGGATTGGTTTATTCTATTACTTTTAGTGGGGACAAGAAAATGGAGGATAATTTTCCATCGGGGACGATATTTTTGCCATATTTTTCAGTTGGAAGGGCCTCAGGTGGGTCTGTGAGAAGGGGGTGTGATCGACGATGCTCCAACTCAATCGAAACTCAACTTATCTTTTTAGACTTTCAAATACAAGAAACTATTGGCTCCTTTCCAGACATCTTAAAAGAAATGTAAGAGCATGACGGAAGGAAGATATTTTTTGATTATTTCAGCGGCTAGTGAAAGGTTTTTAAAAACAGTTGCGGAAGTCAATGGGTGGTCAAAGACCGAAACAGAGAATCATGAGTGTTAACATTTATCCTTTAAATTTACTATGGCCATGCCAAGTGTGATAAAGTCTGTTATTCATGTTATAAAGAAGTGTTTAGAGTGGAAGCTGTGTGGATAGCCAGAGGGACCACGTGATAGATTGACCATTGAATACACCTTTTCGACCGTAGCCACCGCGGGCTTTTGTTTGTTCGTTTTACCACCCTAAAGAACGATTTTACCCAAAACATATATTATGAGTAGTTAGCCAATAATTCCGCCAAACAATTAATACATACTTGTTTCGTATTACTTACTAATTCCCATCCTCCGAAAGTACAAGTTAAACAGTCTTATTTTCTATTGTCTATAGGTGCGAAAAAAAAGAGTGGGACGGTTTTAGGGTGGTAAAAATGCCGGTGCAGCAATTGGCGGCTGCGGTCGAAAAGGTGTATTACGTATAAAGCGTCACAAAAGGTCCCTAAGGCATGCTCACGAAACTTCATGAAAACTAAGTTATTCAATTATCTGTAATTATTGATTTTTGCCTACTCTCAGCACTTACTATGGGCGCCATGGGGTCAGCTTTATTGAAATCCATTGGAATGGCAAGGGGAATACTTGATATATCAAGAGAGGAGCGGAAAAAACTCTGACGTCATATGATGTAATGGTTCTATGGTAATCAGAAATGTTTTTATAAGAAAAGTAGCCAGTAGTAGTAGCTGAGCTGCATGTTCCCGAAGTCATTTCTTAGAAAAATCTTCATTACAAACTGGAATAACTCAGCCAGGTTTTATGACTAGAGATTCTCATCTAACTTCACAATTTTTAGTACCTAAGAGGTCTGCTTTATGTCTATTTTTTGGATGACAAAGTTTTTTGATTTTGACCTTGAATGGAAATTGCTTTTTCCATGGAAGTTCTTATAAGTCTAGTACAGTTCGTATGGATAATATTTTTCCTTTCTATGGAAGAGGAGATTATGATGCTAATATTTTTTCCTCAAATTATCCTAAACATGAATCGACCAAACATTAGCCAAAAATGACATGGCCTTTGAACTAAAAATATACTTTTTTCCCATGGAATAACGGGCAAGTGTATAGAAGAAAAGGGAAAATTTTTTTACATCATTTTTCAAAGAATGGCTTGGGAAAATAACAGCGACGCTGGCTCGAGGAAAACTTTTTTTACATCAATTTTCCATTTTTAATGATGAAAATATTTAGTCACGCAATTAACATTTTCGTCAAAGTGACTTATCTAGGATGACACATCAAAAGATCATTGGGCTAATGGCCCAGCTATCTCGTTACCGAATCTGTGCGTAATATTGAGGTCGACCATTCCCTGAAGCAATATAAAGAAATCCTCTCCTCCTTTCGGATAGTCAAATAATGAAAGGGAACCTTCAATTTCGGTAATCCTCAAATGTCGCTGCAGAACATATTTAACACCTATTTTTAAACAAAACTAAAAAACTAAATTAAGACTGGGTTTTCATAGAATTGCCCAATTGGTAAAAAATTCATTAGCAAGGGATGAAAAGTTCGTTAACTTTAACCAATCCCCTGTGTATATTTGAGTATGTGGATCCCGATGTACTTTAGGACTATATATTTACCCCATCACGTATCTACATCCACCACTTGCATCACCTTTTGATTTTACTGATGAACTTAATGCAATCCTTTCATGAGTACTATCAGAATCATAAAAACGAGCAAAGGGATTGGGTTCAAGTTCATTATTTACCAATCTACATGTTCACCTTTGAGCTTGATGTTATTAACATCAAATGATGTCAATGATACAGAACATTTTGAGGACGGCGGACTGACTGAAGTGATTTTGAACAGCCCGCACTTCTGACCCGCAAGATATATAAAAGTGCTTATTTACCGTCGTCCTCAGTCATTCAGGATCTGGATAAATCAAAATCTCTCTCCGCCGCAGAAAAAGCGAACATCTCCTGCTCACGGTACAGTACAGTACATTGATAATACCAATCGCGACGGTTTTTCTTAGGGGTTTCAAATGGTATGACGTAAGCAGGCTTAAAGTTGAATATTAAGCATGGACTGTCTCAAATTAAGTTTTTTTCATAAAAACGGATGTCTAGAATTTATTGAAACCATTGCCGGATGTGATTTAATAGATTTTAGCGAAATTGTTTCCAAGTGCCTGACTTATAACTGACGTAAGATGCAATTTTGTTTACGACTTGAATTTGCCCACAACCCTCTGGCAAACGGAAATCATGGTATAGTTGTGAGCCAATTTCTTTACTCATTTTTGACTCAAAGCCAAGCGTTGTAGAAATCGAAAGAAGGTTTGTCCGGAAAAACCTAACGGTGTCTATTATTAAAACATTTTAAAACTGAATTTTTTAAAGTCAAAAAATGATAAAATTGCTGGAATGTTAACTTTGTCCGTAGCGGGAAAGTTGAAACCGGAATAGAGTCCCTGGGATTTCTTCATTGAATGAAATACCTTTGGACGGAAAAGCCGCACGCAAACTATAGGGATTATGCTTCTTAATAGCTTCATTACGCTTATTTTAATTACCTCGTAATAGGTTAACAATGAGTTCCATTTAGTTGCAAATCAAAAACGTATAGATTTCACTTCTTTTAGAATCTGATTTAAAATAGGAAGCTTTAACAAATTACGAGTGTATAAAAGGAGATTTTAGTAGCTTTAGATTTTCAAATCTTACTAAGCCTCCAAGCTGAACGCACCTAAGGAAAAATTGCATCAAAGAATATAACTAAATTGAAGAAACTATAGACAAAATGTTACGACTTTTATTGATTGTACTTTTGACGACCAGCTTTTTTGCGACGATGACTGATGGCCGACCAGCGCCGTGTACACAGAAACGATGGAAACTATGCAACCCTTCGGAAACAGGTGGAGAAACTGGTAAGTTGGTGTTTTACAATAGATTTTTAGTCTATAAATTGCGTTTTTAAGTTGACATCATATTTAAGAAATTTACATTCTTCTGGAATACGTCGGTTGCAAGTTGCAGTCAATTTAAATATTTTGAAATTTTGAAATTTTGAGGATTCACTAAACATTTTAAGAGGAAATGTACAGACCTTGAACTGAGAGATGTCACGTACACATCCTGAAATTGCAGTTCATTGACACATTCTTTTCTTCTTTTTTCAGACCTTGTCAAACAGTTACATAACAGATTGGAAAAAATCTTCAACAGTAAAGGAAAAATCAATTCCGGTGACTAAAAAGACACAAGACTGGGACCAAGAGAAGATTGTGATTGGTGGAGAAAATGCGACATAATGATTGGTCAATAAAAACTACCAATAAAGTATATGCCTTGGTAATGGCAGAGTATATCAAAACCTATTTTGACGACCCAGACGACTTTAACCAATTTTGGAAAACGACGAGAAAGTCCAAAAACCCCAAATTTTAAACTACAAACTACAAAAAAGCAAAAACCCTGAAAGATTGACGGATTGGCAATGAAAGGAAAACTGCAAAAGCATTATCACGTTCTAAATTAAGTTTTACGTCATCGAAACGTGATAACGAATGAACGTGAAATCTCAGCCAATCAAAAGACACATAAATACATCGACATAGAAAAACTTTCTTATTGAACGTGATATTTGACAAACTATGTATTGGATTTTTTCCAATCTTGTTTTATTTTTTATTAGCTTTCCTTATTTTCCCTAAAAAAAATTAGGGTGATTAAAGAAGCTGTGACGTCTAGCCTATCTTATAGACTAGTAAACTAACTTGAAATATTATTTATTTTTTTGTTAAATTATTCGATAATAATTTATTATGAATTTATTTTACAAACCTTAATTTATTTTCGCCCAAAGAATTTTTAAAATTATTTTTTAGTCAAAGTCAGATGAAAATTTATAAATAAAAGAGAGAATTTAGAAAATTTATTTTATTGAATTTAGAAAAATAATTTATTTCACAATAAAAAATGTTAGAAAAAATTCAATTGTTTAATAATTATTTTCCAAACATGATACTTCATATTGAACAGATCTGTTTTCCTCAAATCAATACCAAATATACAAATACACGTTTTTTATAAGAATAAACTATACTGCCAAAATATTAAGAACAAGGTGAGAACATTTTAAGGCTTTTAGGACTCTAAAACACTTGTTTTGTTAAAAAAATGACCAAAAATAGTCACAAAAATGGTGAAAATAAGAACATTTTAAGAACATCTTTAGGCATAAAATGGAATTAACTGTTCTTATAAAAAAAGGTGTAACTATAAGGGTTTCAAGGGTCAAATATCCAATGTGCCACACCCACACCTTTTTAGATTAGTAGCAATACAAAACAAATCCGAAAATGCAAATTGAGTTTAATTTCCGGTTATACTTCAAAAAAGCGAAGAAAAAAGCAAAAAATCCGTTTTTTTTCAATTTGTCAAAATTAGTTGTTTCTGACATACTTCAATCAGATTCTTATCATTGCGTTTTTACGTCAAAAGAATAATCACCTCATTCCATTTTGATCCTTAGATTCTACTAAGTAAAGGCACAATCTTATACAAGATTAGTCAAGCCTCAAATTTCAGAACATGCTTCAAAGTTTTACTAATCTTACCAGTAAATTCGAAAAATAAGAACGATAATAAGCCTGGTGTGACAGAATTTTTGGCAAATTGAGGGAAAATGTAGTAAAAACAGGGTACAGGGTCATTCAGAGAAATACTAGTCAACTATAATTGGACTGTCTATACCTGATTGAACATCCTCTATGATTTATTCTATGCTATCAAATGGTACTTGTCGTGTGGTGCTCCTCCTCCCTACTGGCAGTATCCAGTCAAAAATGAGCGTGACGTAACGTACCCCTTACTCTGGAATAGCGGTACAAAGTCTGAAATGCGTTAATATTGCCAAAAAGTAAGAACAGAATAAGAACAATTTGAGGCCCGAAGTGCTAAAAAATTAGAATAGCCGAGCCTCAAAAAAATGTTGGTTCTTATAAAAAAAATTGGTAGTCGAAGTTAGTAGTTGAATGATTGACAGCGGTTATTTAGACTCAGCGCAAACAAGTGAGTTCAATTTCCTGTTTAAAAACATTCCAGAGAAATTATTCAGAGAAAACTGCACTAACTACAGTATTGCATGTTGTGTTCTAGAAGCCTACAAGTTTTACTAAGAAAGCAGCACAGCTTTCATTATTGAATAAGGACCTTTTTTGCGTCCCATCCTTTAGTAATCCTCAGACCGGGACATTCTTATTCCAATTAGTTTTGTAATGGCCAGGTTGGTGGATTGCTTTGATCATACTTTGATTTTTTTATCCAGATTACAAAGAAATTTCAAATGAGCTTTAGAGCGCGGTGACTGGTTAAGGCAAAACAATCGCGCCAAATAAATGTCAATGTCATAAATTGTCATAATGTCAATCTTAAATAAACATTGGGACCTTTTGGGGCCGAACAACCAACGTTTCCAAAGCAAGAAAAGTTAAAATTCGCACCGTATTTGGAACCACGCAGGCCGCGCAACTACATCAATGAATAAACTTTCGCAGGGATTGAATTTCAAGATTTTTGGGGGACTTAATTTTGCGGATGGCACTATTGGGAAAATATACCTCTTAACTTTTCGAGTTTCAAGCCTAAAAATGTTCTTAACATGCTCGTATTTTCCCTTCCTTATTTTCTCTTATTTTATTTTTATGTATTTTTGTCCATTTTCCCAAGAAATTGGCTGTTTTAGAGTCTACAAAGCCTTAAAAAATGCTCTTAACTTGTTATTAGCGTTTTTGCTATCGAAGCCTTAAGTTCTCATATAGTTTGTTCTTACAAACAGAACGTGTACTGTGTAAGAATAAACATTTAAAATTCCTTGCAATTAAAGTCTTCTAAACCCCTGTCCTAGCCTGCTATTCATATTGCTGCTGGCCTTAAAATACTGAGTAATCCAATTATCAAATTCTGATAATAAGTTTTATTATGTAATCTTGCTCCGTGATTTACAGCATGTGTCACTGAGTAGGAAGATAAAGTCTCCTCTAAAGTTAACATTTCAAGATTCTCAAATTAAAGGGTTTGTTTGTATTAAGAGAGGTATCGTTTGCTTACTCATCAATTTTAATTCACAAGCTTCTTCAGATTGGATTGACACAGATGTGGAGCAACATTGGTCCGAAAGAGGAAAAGAAAAACATTTTTCTGCTTATATCAGTATTATATAACAATAGGCAGACACTTTCCTGATATGAAATATGTGTCTGATATGAAACTGGAACATACTTGTGTAAAAATAAAACCTTTAAAGCAAGCTTGAGCTTTGTTACTTTAGGAGTAAAGACTTTCTGCTGGAAAGAACCATGTTGTCAATTCTCCATGAGATTCGATTTCAAAAATCAAAGGTCTAAGATTTGGATAATTGTAGTGTGGTTACGTGCAAAAGAAAGTCGATCTGTGATCACAGGGTGATTAGCACCCTATTAACGATAGATTTTCATTCATTTGTAAATATTTCAATAAAATGAGAATGTTTGAAATGATGAAGCGAAATTTACTGTTAATTATGAAAAACATTTATAGTTATGACTCTTGGTTCTGGAGGTATGACCAATCGAAATTCATATGGTAGGAATTGTAAGATATAGAAGGGTCAAAGCTAAGCTAATGTTATTTCTTTAAATTTGCATATTTTATTGAACGACAACCGGACTTTGAGAACTCATAATTGTTGACGTCACAAAACACCCCCACATTGGCTCGGAGTGAGACCTCAAGCCAAGGTCCTTGGAGCCCTTCCAAGCGCTCTACCTCAAGATTGTCAAAGATATTAGAAGCAATAGTCATGATTAGTTTTGGGCTTCACCTTGGGTATATGAAAACCAGACCTCTGAGCCTGTAGCCCGGGGTCCACTTAAAGCTTTTTAATAGACTGAATGGCGCTGATTAGTGGCCCGGTGTAATTTGGCAGACTCCTTTTTTTGGCTTTGCTTGAGGTGGTAGCAAATGCATGCCACTAGATCCAGTCCCTTTTTGGAAGAAAAGTAAACAGGAAACAATGACTAATAGACCAATTTTTAAAAAGGTTTTGAGGTATTGACATGCTTTTATTATAATAGTTCCAAAAACTTGATGGTTGATGGGGTTTTAGAATATATTTTATTGATTTGTTGTTTTCTCGTGCAAATTAAAAAGGTTTAGAGAAGTTTGATTGCTGGTTGAAGCCTTTTCAAACTGATTGCTAATTGTTTGGTTATGATTGTAAAAGGATTCTTGTCACTGAATTAAAATCCAAAATATTTAGAATAAAATTTCGCTCTAACAGTCAACCGTTAGCCATAAGCAGAAAGGTGTATTATTTGCTAAACCTTCAAAAAATTTGAAAATACCCGCTCCTACTTCATATTTTAGAGTTTGTGTGTCCTTTTCAAAAAATGTGTAAAATGGTTTGGGTCCCGTGTGCAATTCATTATGAGTTTGCATTTATTTAAAATGCTGATCCAAGGGTTTTATCATATATACTTCCTTTCAAATTCTACCCAGCCGGTAGTCCCGTGATTAAGATCTTTAGATATTTTTAATGTATATGGTAATCTAATGAAATCAAATTCCGGATGTACTGACGTCAATTTGTTTGTACAAAATTATTGACCTATGGCAGGAGCCATTTTTGGAGATTGTCCAAAAGTTTACTTGAAAACACAAAAAGCTGTAATAAGACCTTGTAGGTGTTAGTTTCAAAGTCCAGTAATTGTGACTGTAAGGTTTTTTTATTTGCTATAAAGCTTTTTAGGATAATAGTATTGTTTTTTGCGGATGAACTTCCTTATTTGGCTTGCTTAAAGAGAAGAAACTCGAAGCTTGTAGGTCCTAAGTTTCAAAGTCCCCTGAGTGGCTATCATTTTTTAATGATAGTAATTTTTTTGCACGAGTACCATGTGGACATAATACCATTAAATATCCCCTTTGGCAAAAATAAAATAATGACCGATACTACAGTGAAATAAAAATAGAATCACAAAGTGCCAAAGAAAAGTTGAAAAAAAAATCGAGCGAAATATCGAGAAATAAAAGAACCTTGCAGTGTGTTGAAAGCAAAAGATTCAATAAGGTAATTGCTTTACAGTATATGGCCCCCAAAATGGAGGTTTTCATTAAAATGAAGATTCTGACTTGTAGATTTATCAGAATTAAACGATTTTTGTTTATTTTGAAAGAATGATGGTTATATTTAAAAATGAGCATGGTTTTGCTGGTTTGAGACAGATTCAAAATAACATATTTGCGTCTAAAGGAAATATTTTAACACCAAAATTAGATAAAAATTGCATATAACTCACTCTAGCTCCTTGGATATTGAAAATAAGTTATGAAAACGGGGTATAGGAAACTTTCTACACCTAATGCCGTTCAGAAAAAGCAAATACATCTGTGACTTTAGAAGCTGGGTAAAAGATATAGCATCTTGAAGGTCAACCAGTATTTTGGGGCCCTAGAATCAGCATTGACAAAACCGAAAATTCTAAATATGAGAAAAAGCAAAAAATCTTGGAATTCTACTCCTATCACCTTGAGTTAATAGTTTATAACAAAAAATTAACATTATATATAAATTTTTTCGCTGAATCAGCAAAAACGGCAAATTCTGTCATTTTTTTGCAAAATATAGGAGAAAAATATCTTTAAAGCTTAATATTTTCAGTTTCAGTTAAGCTTTTTTTCTAAAATTTTCACAGCTTATTCCATACATGAATGGAACTATTTTCAAAAGAGATTTGTTTTCAAAAACTTGATTAAGACGTTGTTAAATCAAAATTGACATTTTGAAAATTTTTAAATTTTCAGTTTGGACTTTGCAATATTGAAAATCTTGAAATATTTCATAGAAATCATAAATTTTACATCCATAGGGTCGTAAATTTAAGGGAAAACACAAATATGTTCATTGTTTTTCCCCCTATTACCACTGGGCTTAATAATTTGATTTTAACTACACCTCCGTTTTGGGGGCCCCAAACCTGCATTTTGACAACCAGGGGTATACTGTAAAAATTTTATCAAGTAAATTTATTTCCAAAACCCTCTAAATCATATTTCAAAACTATGGTCAAAATTTTGTATTCATATCTTAAAGACATCTCGAGAAATTGCTAAAATTTCAAACCTCCGTTTTGGGGGCCATTAGAAAAAAGCTACCTATCTTTAAGCGATTGAAAAATATTGTTGAAATTGACAATTTTGAAAAAGAACTTCCAGGAAATAAAGTAGAGATGTTAAAGGTTTTCATGCAGCAAAAATTTTTGTAAAATCTCTTTTCCTCTAGATTTGAGAGAAATTTCAAATTTGATCGCCGTTTTGGGGGCCACATACTGTATTTAGTATAAGAAGACATAATTACAAAATCAAATATCCTTCACTTCGACCTAGCAAACTTTTTCATCCATTCTTGACCAGTCAAACAAGAGTGGATTTTTTTTCTGGATTTTTATTTTATTTTCTTCTTAGCGAAAGAAGGCTAGTTGAGCCCACCTGCTGTCAATATATCATTCTTTTCTGGGTAAATTGAAGCATGAGCGGCTGTCAATACCACAGATATCTAAGCCCGAAGGGCTAGATAGGCAACTTTAAGCTTTCTCCAGCAAAAAAAAGTGAAGCAAAAATTTGACTTTTTAAATTTCGTGCCGATGGATAGGATGTAGCATTTTAATTGTTTTCGGAGCGCGAGATCAAAAAACGTAGGCGGCAAACGCTATTTCACATCTCTCAAACCGGTGAAATTGCATATTTTAGTCACGTGACTCTGGTAGGAAATCCTTCCAAAGATGAGCTTCACTTTTTGATAAAAGCCGCAAATCTAGCCCTTCGGGCTTTACAGATATCTGTGGTCAATACGCCATCGGGATATTTGAGACTCTTGCTTAATCTGTCAGAGGCCACACTAACGGTCATTGGCCTTCACCTTTTTGCACGCTAATTTGTTTATGGTGTTTAGAAGGTGGAAGTAGAAAAATGACATTTTTCTTCGCCGCTCGATCATGATGAGCGATAATTTTTTCGTAAATTGTTCGCCCCCTCACTTCAAACGACTCACCAGGATTCATGACTGCCGATTTGAATTGCATATAAAAAACCGCTAGCTCGTGTTTATCAGTTTCTTAGTACTTAAGCCTCTTAAATAACTAAATTTAATCAAAATCTCAATCTTACTTTCTCGTATAAAATACGCAGGAAGTTATTTTAAAAGGCTTAACTTAAGCTACTTTGAAAAAAAAATACAGATTTAAAACCTCAGCCATAACGAGTTGAGTAATTTTGACGTAATTGAAAACTTAGCTTGAGTTCCCTTAAAACCATTCAAAAATAAATTACGCTTGAAGCTATTACATAGCCAGAGCCACTCGTAGTTTTAATCTGCCGGTATCGGGTTATGCATGGTTGTCACTAAGCAACATATAAACAAACAGGGCGTTAACGGCTTCTAGGTCATTGCTAAGGAAAATTATAAGTGTACTATAGAGCGTGAAGGAAGCGTGGGTTATGAGACTAAAGGAAGCGCTCGCTTTTCATTTAATGGCTAATCACGGAAAATTCACACGGTGATCACACAGCAGGGGTTTGTATGGCATTAGTAAGTTTAGTTCCCAGCTCAAACACAATGTTACTTTAACGTTTATCTAATGTTCACAACGTCCATATAACGTTAGATAAACGTTGAAACAACGTTTTATTCCCCATCATGTGTCAGCTGGTAACAAAAGACAGGCAGAGTTCATGTCTTTGGCCTAGCTGGTACACAATACTTCTACAACGTTCATCTAATGACTACAACGTCCATATAACGTTAGATAAACATTGAAACAACATTGTGTCAGCTGGAATCACCGTCGAGGCTTAAATGAAGTATACATTCTGCTTTTTGTTCGTTATCAATTTACGCCAAAGCTGTCTTTTCCAAAGATATCTGTGATAACACCACCCTTTCATCACTCTGTCTTTGGTTACTAATGAGAACCAGGTTCAGAGAGATTGACTACCTTAAGTCCCTGATAACAACTACCATAACAGGTTGAACCAACAAACCTTTGTTATCTAGCCTTTTATTCTTCCATCTCGGAATCATCTTTACAGTATATTATAGCCTCCAAAACCTCTACAGTATAAAACGAAGACGCCCCCCCCCCGAATCGTAGGTCGTCATTAAAATGAGGTTTCAATCAGAATTAGACGATTTTTGTTTATTTTGAAAGAATGATGGTTTTTATACTTAAAAATGAGCATGTTTTTGATGGTTTGATTCAAAATAACATATTTGCACCTGAAGGAAATATTACAACACCAGAATTAGATAAAAAATTGCATATAACTCACTCAAGCTCCTCGGAAATCGAAAATAAGTTATAAAAATGGGATACAGGAAACTTTCTACACCCAATGCCTTTCAGAAAATGCAGATACATCTGACTTTAGAAGATGAGTAAAAGATATAGCATCTTAAAAGTCAACCAGTATTTTGGGGTTCCTAGAACAACAGCAAAGAATCTTGGAATTCCGTTCCTACCAGCTTGACCTAATAGTTTAAAACAAAAATATTTTCGCTGAATCAACAAAAAAGGCAAATTCTGTCATTTTTTTGCAAAATATAGGTGAAAAATAACTTTAAAGATTAATATTTTCAGTTTCAGTTTCAGTTTAGCTGTTTTCTAAAATTTTAACAGCATATGAATCATCATGAATGGAACCATTTTCAAAAGAAATTGGTTTTAAAAAACTTAAGTAAAAAGTCGTTAAATCAAAATTTTCAGTTTGGACTTTTCATAAATTTTACATTCATCGGGTCGTAAATTTAAGAGAAAACAAAAATATGTTCATATAGTTTCTACCGCTATTACCACTGGGTTTATTCACCTGGTTTTAACAACCAGGGATATACTGTAAAGATTCAATCAACAAATTTATACCCAAAACCCTCGAAATCACATTTCCAAACAATGGTCAAAATTTTGTATTCATATCTTAAAGGTTTTATTTTTACATAAGTGTTTCCGTTTCATATCAGACACATATTTCATATCAGGACAGTGTCTGCCTATTGTTATATTATGCTGATATAAGCAAAAAAATGTTTTTCTTTTCCACTTTCTGACCAATCTTGCTCCACATCCGTGTTAATCCAATGTGAAAAAGCTTGTGAATTAAAATTGCTGAGTAAGCAAACGATATCAATGTTATTTAAAAACAAAACCTTTAAAGAGATCTCGAGAAATCGCTAAAATTTCAAACCTACATTTTGGGGGCCATTAGAAAAACGCTACCTATCTTTAAGCGATCCATCGGTTTAAACCCAAAGGCGGTCGAAATATTTAAATTTTAAGATAAACGATAAAACATGACGTCGAACATAATTTTATATAAATGAGTATAATCATCATCATTATCAATAAAGTAACAAAAAAAATTAAATGATAAATTACAATGAATTTATTATCACTTTAAAATGCCCATTTACCATTTGACTTGGGTTTACCGTACCAAGCCACTACTCTTATGATATTTCCACTTTTGGCGACACCGCAACCGACTAGATTGTTATCAACCATTGCTTTATAATGGTCGCCACTTGCGCCCTCATCGTACCTGAAAGTGAAGAGAAAATAGTAAAAAGTACGGTACAGTCATGGTCGTAATACATTTTCATTTTTGGCTGTTTCCGTGTTTCGAAATTTAAATAACAAACCGACACAATGAAATAACTAAAAAGTGTAACCACCCGGTACACTTAGTTTAGTTGCTCATGTAATTCCTTTTCCCACAGACCCGACAGGATTCTTTCAGCCAGTTAAATTAACAAACCGAAATTTGATTGGGACTGATATTCCCCTCTTTTTATGGCTGGGATTTGAATTCCATTGTTTTCAAGTCAGAAAATTCATTTTGGATGGAAAAAAGAGCATAATATTTTAAGTGAGGATTAACATTCGTTTAAAAGTATAATTTTTAACTGGAAACGATTTTTTGGCAAATTTTTCCAGCGGGATTGGGCCCACCCGTTTGTGTTAGAAGGGTGTAGTTGGGTGTAGATTTTAATTCCGCCACCTCTACTTACCACACTTTTAGAGCTTTCTTCAGATCTTCCACATAACCTCCATTTCGATATTCCATGACGTTCCCTTGTATCGTTTCTAATTCTGGAAATAAATTTAATTTGCATTTTTGATGTACAGATCCCACTGTTTCTCCTCTTTCTGCTTTGTGCACCAAATACTCGGCATGGAGTTGTGCGTAATGTGCCATTGATGGATTGAATTTAACTGTAACACCACTGTATGCATTGTTTGCACTTGCACATATATCTAAAAAAATAAATAAAAAGATGAAATTAATGAGTAATTCTTCTCTATAAATTGCAAATTATGCACAGTAGTCCTAAAGGCTCTCACAAATAAGGCGTGGTTACATTACATTAATTTATTTCTAAATTTCTGAAATTTTTTAATCAAGTCTTTATGATTAAAAAATTTACAAGTGTAACAGCCCTCTTTTAAAGAAAATAAAGACGTATAAATTCTTGAAAAAGAAATTATTTCTTGCGATTCTTTACCATTTTTTTGGTAAAGAGTTTAAAGTTTTTTTCTTCACTTCTCTCGAGATCAAAGCCACCGACATGATAGTTCTGTACATTTTTTTCGATGAATGGATTTTCTAGCGTTTGGAAGAGATAGGGGTGAAAGATAGGATAAGTTCTAAATAAGATATAAATTCTTCTTGGTCACTTAGACGAAGTTCAGCAAATATGTTGTTGTAGGTGCTTTTTTCGTTCCTCAACTTTAACCACTAGGCGTACCCAGCAAGATCTTTTAGCTCGACTTTTCTTTTTCGAATATTTCCTCTGAAATTTCCGTTTCATAAGCATAGTTCGGACGCCTTTTCTTAAGGGGGGGGGGGATGACACCTTCCAAAAAAGTGAAGAAGGGGGATCAGAAATTTTCATTAAAAAGGGGGGATAGCAAGGAGGGGGGGGTCGTTTAAGAAGGGGGGCTTACATATATTGTAGATTATTTTCCAGCACTGTTATGAAATTTGATCTGCACGAAAGGAAGTTTTCTGTTAGAGTAGTCAACAAGAAGCAAGTTATTATTACGGGGTACCAGCGAGAAGGGGATTATCGGATCGCACTATACACTATATATTTTCGAAAATTTAGCCCAAAACCCTTGGGGGATAGACATTTTAAAGGTTGGGGGGATGCCAAGAAGGGGGGATCATATAAGAAGGGGGTATCAGACCCCTTTCCGCACTATGATAAGAATTAACACAATACGTGCAATGAAATGAGTTGAGAAAAAACGATTGAAGATTTGATACAACACAAAAATTTCAAAAAGACTTTAAAGAAAATAGTTAATTTCTTTGATGTATTTTTGATTAAAAAATTTAAAAAATTTTAAAGATATTAATGTAGTGTAACCACGGCTATAGAGGCCCGGTGGGAGCAGAGAGGCTGGGGAGGCTTCAGCCTCCCAAATGAGATTTTTTCCTCAAATTCCTAGCGAATTTTATCTCATTTTGAGCCCTAAGCCTCCCCACTTTCATGGTTGTTCCACCGGACCTGAAAAATTATTTTGGTTGAGGCATGTATTGCATTTTAAATTTAGGCAGTCACTCTTGGCCTTAGGCTAAGTATCCCTAGGAATACCGTAAGAGTACTTTAGGGTAATTTTCCCAAAAAAAGTCAAGAATATCCATGGTGAAATGAAAAAACACCATTCTTATAAATAAGCGCGTTGCTTACAGCAAGGATATGGAAATATTAACTCAAATCAGACTATTCAATGTAAAAGGAAGGATAAAGTGGAGTAGAGGACGTCTCTTATTTTGGACAAAGATGCAAGATATTTTTGAGCTACCAGTTTTTATAAGAGCGCAAAGCTAGTTTCACCACCCTGTTGCTATCAGCGTTAAAACAACTGAAAAAACGCCATACGACCTTTAATGGGGAGAAGAAAAATAAGAATGTTTTGAACTCACCGTTTATTTGGGTTATGTCCGAGGAGTTTGTTGTAGGTTGCGTACTGAGATAAACTTAAAAAGAAGAAGAAGTTATCGTGAAAAAATCAACATTTCTAATTTAGTTCAGGGTGTTCCGAAAAAAAGTTTCGAATCGTACCACTTCTATGTTCTTGTGTGTGTTCCACTAAATTTGCAATGTTTATCAAAGTTTCTCTTTGGTTCATATTAATTGACACCCAAGCAGTTTGTTTGATTGGTTTAAGGGCTCTGACCATAGTCCAAAAATTGATTTTGGTATTTGAACATAAAAGTTATATTTCAGGTTCCTTAACACTTTTAACAAAGAATTGCCTTTATAAATTGCTTTTCAATCGAATCCCTTGAGAGTAATTAAGAATTTAATTGCAAAAATGACGTTATGAACTTTAAAAAGATGTTAATAATATGTTGCATCACCCTCTTTTACAAAAAGTGCTTAGTTTTAATGGGTAATTAACTTTTTTGTTTCAAAATTTCTTTACACTGTCCGAAAAGAATTGAACTATTTTAAATTTTGCGGAAAATTTTTCCAAAAAGATGTGTTAAAAGTTATGACAGTTTTTTAAAGCAAAATCCAGATGAAAAATTGATGAAAAAACACTATTTTGAAGATTTCGAGACAAAGAAGCATTTACAAAAATTTTCCGCAAAAATTTCTATTGTTCGGTAAAAGATACACCATCTACTGCGAAAATTCTTTCAAAATGTTTTTTCTTCGCCGAAACTAAGCTCTTCAAAGTTGAAATACTCTTCCTCGCAAAAGTCTTCATTTTCTTCTTCATCAAATTTTTTCAATGCAATTTTTGAATTTTCAGATTCAGGAATAGTTTGTCTAACAGAAAATGTATAACATACCATAGTTTTGTTGGTTATATCAGTCAGAAAACACATTTTAAACACGGCAATTATGAAAAATTCACTATGGTCAGAGCCCTTAATTGATGGCTTTAGCCCAGGGCGGAGTAAGCAGTTGTGGAAGAAGTGTTTATAGTGTTGGATAGGCCCTGCTTTTACAGCGTTTGTTTCAAACTCCGCTGCCACTATTTTTTCCGGTAAAACGCCGTGATGGCTGTAACTCTGCATATGTATATTTCCTGCGTTTACTATCCGTTTCCATGGCTAACGGATGATAGCATATCATCTAGGCTTTTTCTTGCGCATGGCTTGATTTCAAATTTTTCTTGCATTATGCGTGATTTAGGCTATTTTTCAATTTATTTGAGTGATAAGCCAATATATTAGTCTATTTCATATGACTCTTGCATCCGTTGCCATGCTGTTTTCTATTCAATTTACGTTTTAAAAAGTAAAAAAGCTTAATTTACCGGCACTCTGCCACAGATTTCTGTAAATCCCGAAGGGCTAGATGTTGTACTTTAAGCTCTTCCAAGCAAAAAAAATGAATATCGCAAAAAGTTTTGCTAATATTGTGTATTGATTTCGAAAGCCTGCGAAGCTTCTTATTGGTCAAGCGCTGAAATTCTATTTTAATATCACGTGACCTAGGTCATTGGAACACTTTTCAGCCAAAGCACGACATTTAGCATCTATGTACTTTGCCTATTGACCATAGTTGGTCATACCTCAGACCCCCTTCTTTTTTAACTGAAAATTTCCGTTGTCTGGGAAAACTAAAAACATAATTTTCTAATGATGTCAAAATTTTCGTTTTAAACCCTTTTTAAGACGAACAATTGAAGTTTTAAATTAGATTGGATTAGTAAATGGTTGGGGTGGCAGTTTTCCCTTCGAGAAAGACGCAATGCACCTTTTTGACCGTAGTAATGCAGTCAGGCGCGTGCCACTCTATTAATTAATTATCCCCCTAAACTTGGTCCAATCTTTTTTTTACACCTTGTTCTATTGTCGATAGGTGTGAAGAAAAGATTGGGACGGTTTGAGGGTGGTAAAACGGACCAAAAAATTTCCGCGCGGCAATTGGCGTATAAAAATAGGTTGATTATAAGCTAGACACTTACCTGGTATGGTAGGCTTGCATACTCCACGTGTAACTTTACAAGTATTTATAGAAGCTGATACACAATGATATCTCTTATCACATGTACCAATACCGTCTGCACATTCTACAAATAAAAATAAACAAAACAATTTAGTCACACCACTCAATATTTCATAACTAAATATTTTGTTTCTAGATTTTAGTGATATTTTTTCTCACTTAAAGGCTCAGACAAATTTACGGAAAAATCTAGGTAGAATATTTTCTTTATTTTCAAGATATATATATTTTTGTATTTTTTTAACAAACTTTTATTTCTTAAGAAATCGGCCTTTTGAGCCTTAAATGTTTCTTACATGTTTCTAAACTTTTTGACATAATCAGCCTCATGGAAGGCTGGATTGGAAGGTTCTTAAAAAAAACGAATTAAAAAATTTTCTCATTCTCAGCCCCAGCATTTCTTAGATGTTTCTTAGTTTTTAAATATGTTTCTTAAAAGTGTGTTTCTTAAAAAAACGTGTATAGAGTGTTTTGAGCAATGAAGAGGAAATTGAGAAAATTGCTCGAGTCATAGAAACATTCGACTACATTATTCGGAAACATTAATCAGTTTCTTCTTGACCAATAGTTTTTTAAAGGCTGCTGTGTGCTTGGTAAAAAATTGACATTCTATCGTCAAAATTTCTAGTGTCTCTAAAGGTCATGGTTTGAAGTACTAGTTCCGCACATAGCAGTAACCCCTGGCTGTAGGGACTGCCAGATTATTTTCATAGGACTCAAAATATCGGGTTCTTGCCCCCGCAGGGAGCCTAAAGCGACCGAAAAGGAAAGACTGTTCTTAATTTGTTCTTAGGTTTTGGCCAAAGTCCAGCATTGTATTTTTATAAAATTGTTCTTATAAAAAAGCGTGTAAGGCAAGGCACGAATGTCACTCTAAGTAGACGCCAAAACAAAATGGGCTTTTTACTTTTGAAACTATAACTGTAAATCACTCCCTTGACACATTTGTTAGCATTTGAAGAATGAATTTTGTCTCAGATCAGATGAGAGGTCACTCTTTCCATGGAGGTATAAAGAAACAGGAGAAGTATGCTATTGTAACCATGCTCGCCCTACGATTAAAAAAATTACGAGGTATGCATGCTCATAATCTCATATATCGTGCATTTTTAATGAGCTCTTTTGTTGATAGGTGAAATCTTATTGGCTTATTTCAGTGAAATTAGATGAGGCGAGATCCATTGTTTCTGACATTGGTGTAAGGAAATATTTGGATTAAAAAAGGGCCTGTAAACTTTGTAATCCTTCATCAAATGACAAGATTTTTCGATCAACATTTTCTTCAAGGTGAACTCTATTGCTTAATACTTACCTCCAAAATTCTCCAGCGACTTTTTGGCTACAAATTGGGTCTGAAATTGTGTGTGCTTATAAAGAACTTTTTATTTTCTGGCTGGAGAAAATATCTTTTCAAAACAAAATTTAATGGATGACAAAATTGAACGCAAACTTATTTCGTGGAGCTAAATTTTATTTTATTCTCGTATATTAGAAGGCTAGAAATCTTCGATGCTGATAGTAAGAATGTTCAAAGCAAACTTGAGTTCTACTAAAAAGTCGTATTTCATCGGGCGAGCGTAGAATTTCTTTTGATTTATTACATAAAAGAAATCAAAAAACTTTAACGACCAATTACCGACACATTCATCTCCTGTCTTTCTTTATACCTCTATGCTCTTAACAAAAATTATTGTAGGACTAATACCATTCCTTTTAAAAGCAAATTCAACTCCATGTGTTCGTTTTGCTGCGGTGGCACTTTAATGAAAGTTATGGCTAGTCAATACGACTTATCATAGATTTCATTTAAACTTACCGCAATCACCGCCACCAGCATGGATAAAGGCCACGAAGAAAAGAACTAAAAGTATTGAGAGCTTCATTATAATCATTCACAAGTTTCACTGGTCGTCATTAAATGCGATGATGATGACTATATGATGCTGTTGTGGTCTTTTATAGCATGTCATCCTCTATATTTAGCTTTTGCACCATTTTTTTATTAGAACATCTACAGTTTTTAAAGCCTTCAAGAGTTCTTAACTTTTGGAGTTTTTATAAGCCTAAAAATGTTCTTATCTTTACCACTGTTAATATTTTCTACAATTTTCTAATAAATCGGATGTGTTAGAGTCCACAATGCCTTAAAATGTTCTTGATTTTTCTCAAGGTTTTGTTCGTCGAAGCTTTATGTTCTTATATGGTTTGTTATTATATAAAATCGTTTACATATTTAGACCAACTCCATGTGGCATCTATGATTCGCCTGAAAAACACGCTTCAAATATTGACAGAAATAGATTAGAAATGAAATTTCACTATAAGTCTTATGCAGTCGTGACTTCGATCTTTGTACTTTTTGTAAGTCAAAATTACCGAAATTACCTTTGGGGCCATTCAAAAGGTACGTACGCTCTGAGGGGGGAGGGGGTCAATCAAGACAATGTCAATCAAGACAATGTACGTACCCTTTGCAAATTTTTTCAAACTGTTTTTCTAGTTTTTTTGGGTAATCAGAAAAGCGTAAGAGGTACTGTCAAAGCGTACGCGAGCGTACTAAGGGGGAGGGGGTCGAATTTTGCTTACTTTGGAGCGTACGTACTTTTTGAATGGCCTTTTTTATTCAATCAGAATAAAAACTTCTTTTCAGGAAAAAAGCCCGAGTAGATTCAAAGATTCACAAATGTTCAAATTCCCCATTTTCTTACAATACCTACACGGGAAAAATCTTAAAACCCTTGCTTAATTGTCATTCTCAGTGCACTGGGATTTTTTTAACACTGGGATTTTTGACAAGATATGTGGTTTTGAAATTCTGGTGTTATTTTGGCCAATTTATATCCCTAACATAACTTTTTAGACTTGCTCCTCCATACAACGGTTGTTTGATAATTTTCGGCGGCATGTTTCCAAACATTCAATCCTGCATGACTAATTAGTTCAGGTGACTGTTTTTCGTCTAAGGGCTCAACGTTGAACAGCAGGGGGCGCAGGCATAAATTGCATGAAATTTTTTTGCCAACGATTAAATGACAGGATTGTTGAAACTGGAGTGAAAAGTTGCAGAAACAACAGTAGGAATGGGCTATTTAAGAAATAGTCTGACGTCCAGGGTGGTTTGAAAAATAAAATATCCAGGGGGTCTAGTTTTTTTAGTGTAAAAATCCAGGGGGTCAGTATAACGAGGTTGAAAATCCAGGGTGGTCTAAAATATGAAATAAAATCCGAGGGGTCCTGAAAAATAGGAAAAAAAATCAGGGGGTTATCTTTCCCAAGAAAGACCTCTTCAACATATGTATGGGGTACAAATTCTTTCTTGAGTGGTCCAGTAATGGTAAAAAAGGATTCATTTTTGCAAATTTTTTTACCAAATAATCTATACTATACTATACTAATCTATAAATCTATACCATTCCCTTATAAGCTATATGAATAATAGACATGCATGAATTTTTTTCTTTTTAAATATTTCCTATCTATATAGGAAATATTTGTTAAAACGGTAATTTTTACGCGCGCAGCGCGTCTCCTTTGGTATAATGTGCGCGCGGTCGACTAAGTTCCTATATATCGCTTATCTGATATTCCGATGGCGTATTGGCGGCCGCCCACGCTAAAGCTCTAAAGGAGCGGGCCAATATACCATCGGAGAGAAATAGTAGTCATCCATTGATGTGCCGACATAAGTTTAGCCCTCATTTTCGGGGCCGTGCTGAACGCTCAAAAATTGTTTTTTTGAGATCTGGCGCCTCAAAAAGACCGTCAAATCACTGTCGTTAGTTACCACGTCATGAGTATGTCGGCAAAAATTACAAACAACATGGTTGATGTAATTTTCAAAAAATGTGTGCTGTTATGGTTGTTTTTGGTTTCTTTTGATGGATTTTTTTGTAGTTTAACTGTACTTATCACTCCCTGAATATTAGTTTTAGTATCCAGTGTAATTTTTGTATGTGCACCAACCCAAAAAATGTGTTTCTACCACAGAAAAGTTGATAATCATAACTTTTGTTTTTGTTTGTTTTGATGGCTGATTTTTTCTGCACTTTCTCAAATTTTATACCATTCAAAGACCAAAGAAACTAAAGCAGGTATGTTCCTATGGGCTTAGGCTTTTATCAGTAACTTTCATGTTGTTATCTATCTTAGACCGTCCTCCAAATATAAACTGTTGTCCACCGGCCGACAACCGACAAACCGATTTCAGTGTTCCAGAACTGAAGTTTTTTGGATAAAATCTTTATTAAACTTCACAAAAGTGTTAATTGAGGGTTAGTATTCATTTTCTATAGCTTTAGTTTTTCTTTTAGTGTTATTATAGATGCTGATTATGACTTTTCTCTTCTTTCAGGCTTTTTTGTGTACAATGTTATTTCTATTTTGTTTTTGCTTCTGTGATCAGTTTAAAGAAGGAAAAATACTTATTTGAGTATTTCTACATGCCCTCCTTGTGAAAAGAATGATAATATTTTGCATGATTCCTTCTCCAAAAAGTTTTGTATTTGAATTTATTTCGTGAAACCTTTTGAAGTTTTTTCTGACCCAAATTTTGTCGGCCATGACACCTTCCCTGTCCAAATTGCACTCGGGCCCATTTTTCTAAAAAATTACGCGGTCAGGCGAAATTCCGTAATGTATTTCTTCCAGATGTTGAAAATTTTCCCGACCTTCAGAGCTTTAGTATGGCGCGCCAAAGCGGAAATAAATACTATCTCTTTAAAACAATACTATATCTTCGTTTAAAACATACTATCTTTTTAAAAAAATACTATTTTCGATTAAAACATACTATTTTCGTTCAAAAAATACTATTTTCGTTGAAAAAATACTATTTCCGTTTGAAAAAATACTATTCTCGTTTAAAACATACTATTTTCGTTTAAAAACATACTATCTTTTGTAATGATACTATCTTTTTTTAAACAATACTATCTATTTTTAAACAATACTATCTTTTTTAAAACATACTATCTTTTCGAAAACAGTCTGGAAACGAGGTTGGCACGTCTTGCCTCGCTCATTTTAAAGTTTGCATGCATGACCCGCGCATGGTGGGACGGCGGGACCATGCTTGCTGGATGGAAAGAACAACATGCTTTATATGGAAATATCCGAGAACTCCAATAAGATCAGCAATTTCCTTCCATTTGAACCCTATTGTTTTTAGTGCAAGGACTTGGTCTTCGTTGATATCTTTCAATGGTCTGCCACGAGTAGCCATTTTACTGTCAGTCAGGTCAGATCTTGTAGGGAGCCGGAAGCCATCTTGTTATGTTGGTCCTGCATGTGGGCGGATGAGGCCATATAAAATAAACACGAAAAACCAACGCCCATTACACGCCCCTCAAAATGAAAATTACACAAATTTGAATAATCGAGGCAACCTATATTCGAAAAAAGATAGTATTTTTTAAAAGATAGTATTTTTTAAAAGATAGTATTTTTTAAACGAAGATAGTATGTTACAACAAAGATAGTATTGTTTTAAAAAGATAGTATGAAAGATAGTAAAAATAGTATTATTTTTTAAAGATACTATGTTTTAAACGAAAATAGTATTTTTTAAGCAAAAAATAGTATGTTTTAAAAAAGATAGTATGTTTTAAACGAAGATAGTATTGTTTTAAAAAGATAGTATTTATTACGCGCGCAGCGCGTCTCCTTTGGTATAATGTGCGCGCGGTCGACTAAGTTCCTATATATCGCTCAACCACTTTCAAAATTCAGACTTCGTGTATGACTACATGACATCAATTTTCGTATCAATTTTTAAATCCTCAGATCACTCCGACCGCAAGTGAAGGATCCTCAGTGCTTTATATTTTAAATAATGAGATTGCTCCAAAACGAAAATCTTCCAACCCCCGGACCTTATTAGGACCCCCCATCGTTTATTAATTTGTAAAAATATTTTCAGCTGACAGAGGGAAGGAAGGCTCCTTATTCTGCTCTTTAAAGCCTGATTTTAGCTTATTTTTGGGTTTTTAGGATTAAAATTTCCAACTCCTCCAACAATAAGCCCTCCCCCTACTAAGAACCTAATAAGAGTAAGATACAGTTTGTTTGTTGGTTCTTGGTTTTAACCATAGACATTACTGTGGTTTAATTGGGAAGACAAAATTTCAAGGTAAAGAGTTTCATATTCAAGTTAAAATCTTCATACAGTACTCAACAACAATAGACAGGCCTGTCTGAGAAAAATCAAATCAAAAACAGTCGAAAAGATGACTTTCGGAGTAGGGAAGTGTCAAAGACAAAGGGAAAGAGGGAAAACGCCACAAAAATATTTTCAGATGAACTTTTAATTTGGAGTTCTTCCATAAAATACACTAAAATTAAATCTGATGAACTAAGAAATTTATAAAACTACTTCACATGATTCAAATACTTTCAGAGCCAAACAGTTTTTCATCACTGCATACAAAAAATTTGAGATTCTTGAATGTTTGTCAATATGCGAGATTTCTGATATCATAATAAGGGAAATGTAACTGAATGTAATGTCTTGTAATTAAAAACCATATGACGAGCGATATTTATAAAAGTTCTCTCCCAATTCTCTCGTTTGCGACAAAGGTACGTGCTTGACTTTTTAAGAATCTCAACAATCATTACGGCTTGACGATAATCAAGAAATTATTCACATTGTTTTACTGTTTCAAAAATGTTGTCTTTTTTAACCATTATTACAACCAACTACGCATACGTTTCAATCATGGAACTCCTTTCCTCTGCTTTTCTCTTTTCTTTTCCATGCATATCGAAACAAAAACATAGAAAAAGACTCAGTGCTTTCAATTTGATTAATCCAATGATGAAGGGTGGTTTCTTCTCTATCGAAATAATACTGTACACCATCTGCATTTTCAATTATCAATCTAGAAACTTTCAAATACATCTCTGAAAAATCTGCAACACCCCTCACTGCGAAACAAAGCTTCTGGGGTCGAAAAATGACCAGCTGAAAAATGCTTCTCTATTTTGTCAAAAGATGCAAACACTAAAATCGAATATTTGCGTTCGAATCTATAACGTTCGAATTAGATTTTCGAATAAAAACATTCGAAACTACAAGGCGGAAGTAAAAGGGCGCTATCAGTAAAGCATAAAAAAACTGATAATACGCAGGGAACGAGGTTGGTAAAAGGGTTGCTCCGCTCTCTCAGCGAGAGGTTCGAAAAATTGACTCTTCGTTCGTGGGATTCTCTTTTAAAAAAAAGCGACCTGAATGAGACTGAAATGTGTTTTTGCGGCATTTACCTGGGACTCGTGAAGGTGAAAAAAGGTACCCCCGCTCCCTGGGTCGGTGCAATATATATACTCGATTTTCGGGATTTTTTTAAATTTTTAGAATTTTTGTATTTTGGAATTTCTTTTTACATTCCCTTTGGCCAATGTGTTTTCAGATATTTTGGACTCTATAGATCCTCTGAGGCTGTTGTAAAATTTTCGGCTGGGGATAAAAAATAGGTAATAAAAGTTTTTTCAACTAGGAAAAATGTCGTCGCCTTAATTCTTATAATTTTCGTCACTTTCCCCCGACATATTTACCCAGAAAAGGCACTCTAGTTTTGTCTAACAGATTTCCCGGAAAAAGAATATCCAATTAAAAAGCTGTTGTTTTCACCTTTCACTAGTGCTTCTCAAGACTCTACACTCTAAATATTTGTGAGGTTAACTAGCAAATCGGCATCATCACGAAAACGGGCGAAAAATGTAACAGGCTAGTGAGTTTCAACCAATAAAATAGCGTATTTTCACTAGCCTTAAATTTTTCGACGATCGTCGTGATTATCCTGGATTACCTCAATATTATTTGCAACGCAAACAGAGTGGAGGAACATACTTAAGCGTTCTGGAGCGCGCGTAACCCCTTTTTCTAAACATTGATTTCCGCTTTGGCGCGCCATACTTTAGCGTGTCGGAAGAAAATTTCTACATCGGGTGCCAGATAAATATATCGCTCAACCACTTTTAAAATTCAGACTTCGTGTATGACTACATGACATCAATTTTCGTATCAATTTTTAAATCCTCAGATCACTCCGATCGCAAGTGAAGGATCCTCAGTGCTTTATATTTTAAATGATGAGATTGCTCAAAAATGCTCATCCGTTACCATTAGTTACGTAAAGATGACTGGTTGACCAATGACCGAAGCAATTTCTGTTGAAATTTGTGGAATTTTCTCCTCCGAGCTATTTCCACAAGGACCATATTCTATGTTATAATTGAATATAGAATTTTGAGTATCAATGCAAAGAAGCTTGTATTCAAGTCAAATTTCTTCATACCCCATCAACAGTAGACAGCACCAAACAAACAGATAGACGGGGCAGCACCAATCAACAGTACAAAGGGAAGTATAAAATTTTGTATAGATATTCATCTACAACATTGCCCCTTGATTTTCCAACTTGAGGGTTGTTGGCCTTAACTTACCTAGGCTAGCGCTAGCAACACCCAAAAGACCAGTATACTGTACAACTAACAAATAAAAGCAAAAAAGGGATTTATACAAAATATATTTTGAATATTTACCTGTAGCTGTAACTGTATGTATCATCACTCTCAGTTATAAAACGCATGCGTTGTATTTGAATTTATTAGCTAACAAAAAATTAATCAAAGTTTTTCAATATCCACTATCTCAAATATGAATTCTCGTGAACAACAGAGAAATTCACCATTTGCCCCTGAAAAACATGGGACAAAATATTTGTTTCTTTATTAATTCAGTTCTCCAAGCCCTCTTTTTCTCTTGATGGTTTTCGTGAATACATTTTTAACAAGCTCGTAAAACGAAAATAAACTTGAAACTTGAAATTGAATATACATCACGCTCACAGCACAGGACATGACCAACGAAGAACGTTAAGAGCCATTTTTTTTAAAAATCTTCAGAATAAAGAAAGTGTGATACCTCACCCTCTTAGATTTTGATGAAATTTTGACCAAATGATCCATCACACAAGAAAATAAGACCATGAAAATTTCACCTTGATATCTCAAGTATTTTTGAAGATACAGCGTCTCAAAGATAGGCTACTAAGCGAAAATTGACCCCTAAAAATCATGAACTCTGGTGGGGAGCAGATTTTGAAAGCCAATGAATTTTTATTCAAGTACATTAGAAAGCTGATTTACAGTGGATTTCAAGAACCATGGCTCCGCCCCCCCCCCACTTATTTGGGGGGGTGTAAATCTCAAATTGGCTTAAAAGTGGGTGGGAGCTGTCTCATTTTTTAAACTCAGGGGGGACCTAAAAAAGTGGGGGGAGCTGAAGGGCTGCACTAAAGTTCTGGGGGGCTAATTAGGAAACTGTAAAATACCCCCTCACTATTGTTTTGGTTAATAAGTTTTAAGGATTTTTCTATTGAATTTATCCTCTACATTCTATCAAATGTAGGCTAAAATGGCAGATTTCTACCCTTAAAATTCCAAAATTTCTCGTTGCCCAACCATGGTGGGCAACATTATTTAAATTTTCAATTTGGACCCCAATTTTTTTAACCCCGCATTTTTTCTGATGTACATGAATTCTTTCTTCTCTTCCTCAGTTGGTTGACGTCCCATGTTGATACGTAAAAAAACTAGTAATAATACTACCAAAAATGACAGTAGCTTTTTTGCTGGGTTCCTTAACCTTGAAAAGCATTTTTGCAGGGACCTGAACTTTTATCTTTCAACTGGGACCTGAACCTTACTGAAAAGTGGGGGGACCTAAATCGTAGGGGGGACCTAAATTTGTTGGGGGGACCTAGAACCCCATTCGGAGCCATGAGAACTTTTTGTAGGGAATCAGAAAAAATCAAATTGAGTCTCCAAAATTTTCCTCGAAAATCTTTAGCATCTCCTGTAGAGGGCTTCAAACTTTGTGTAATCTGGGTTTAGAAGCACTTTTAGCTGTCTGCTGATGGTCCTTGAGATTTTTTTGAAGCAAACTTTTGACCTGGAGTGGTTTACTGGTGGGTTTTGGCCACAAAAATAACATTTTCAGGATTTCTATTTTTGCGTAACCGTCAAAAATGGCCGAAAAAATTGCTATTTTGGCTGATCTGGAGCAAAATTCAAGATGGCGTATCTTTTTGAACCCCCTACAAATTTTTTTGAAACTTTCAGTAATGCTTCCTTAGTAGGTCTAGTTTATAACCTCAAAAAATCTCAGTGGGGCCTTGAAGTCTCTTAAAGATATGATCGATTGAAAATTTGCTTAACTTCGTTGTTTTTTCCCTCCTAAAATGCTAAATCAGGCCCACTTAAGGGCTCTAAAGGTAAATTCTTGTCAAAATATTGGTTGATCTTCTCTAGCCAACTAATCATTGGCATTAAGGGAACAACTGTAAAAAAATTCAGGTCATTTCCATTAACAGATGACATTTTATGACTGTTTCTTTATTTTTAAGTATATATAGAATATGTAAAAAAATGAGACTGACATCTGGCCTTTCCTACCATTCCAGGGCCTATATTTTCAGGAAAAGCCTCAACCTTTCACAGTTTGGTGAATATTATTCTTAAATATAAGCAGGTTACTTCAACTAAATGGGTTTAACAGTACTTAATTCCTATTCAAAAACTTTTTAGACTCATTCAGAAATCCTACTTTGACAATAATTTGCGCTTTACCGCAAAATTTCTAAGTCCAAGTGTCGTGATTAACTTTAGACTGTCCAATATCTCTATATTTGTGTACACTGACAGCCTTACTTGTTGATTCTTAAATAACTAAGCAACATTACTAGGGTGATATTTTATGAGATACTGCAAACAATGATGTTTAAATCTTCTGGACAAGAAATATTGGACAGTCTAAAGTTAATCACGACACTTGGACTTAGAAATTTTGCGGTAAAGCGCAAATTATTGTCAAAGTAGGATTTCTGAATGAGTCTAAAAAGTTTTTGAATAGGAATTAAGTACTGTTAAACCCATTTAGTTGAAGTAACCTGCTTATATTTAGGAATAATATTTACCAAACTGTGAAAGGTTGAGGCTTTTCCTGAAAATATAGGCCCTGGAATGGTAGGAAAGGCCAGATGTCAGTCCCATTTTTTTACATATTCTATACTTAAAAATAAAGAAACAGTCATAAAATGTCATCTGTTAATGGAAATGACCTGAATTTTTTTACAGTTGTTCCCTTAATGCCAATGATTAGTTGGCTAGAGAAGATCAACCAATATTTGACAAAATTTACCTTAGAGCCCTTAAGTGGGCCTGATTTAGCATTTTAGGAGGGAAAAAAACAACGAAGTTAAGCAAATTTTCAATCGATCATATCTTTAAGAGACTTCAAGGCCCCACTGAGATTTTTTGAGGTTATAAACTAGACCTACTAAGGAAGCCTTACTGAAAGTTTCAAAAAAATTTGTAGGGGTTCAAAAAGATACGCCATCTTGAATTTTGCTCCAGATCAGCCAAAATAGCAATTTTTTCGGCCATTTTTGACGGTTACGCAAAAATAGAAATCCTGAAAATGTTATTTTTGTGGCCAAAACCCACCAGTAAACCACTCCAGGTCAAAAGTTTGCTTCAAAAAAGTCTCAAGGACCATCAGCAGACAGCTAAAAGTGCTTCCAAACCCAGATTACACAAAGTTTGAAGCCCTCTACAGGAGGTGCTAGAGATTTTTGGGGAAAATTTTGGAGACTCAATTTGATTTTTTCTGATTCCCTACAAAAAGTTCTTGAAATCCACTGTAAATCAGCTTTCTAATGTACTTGAATAAAAATTCATTGGCTTTCAAAATCTGCTCCCCACCAGAGTTCATGATTTTTAGGGGTCAATTTCCGCTTAGTAGCCTATCTTTGAGACGCTGTATCTTCAAAACTACTTGAGATATCAAGGTGAAATTTTCAGGGTCTTATTTTCTTGTGTGATGGATCATTTGGTTAAAATTTCATCAAAATCCAAGAGGATGAGGTATCACACCCTGAAGACTCTTAAAAAAATGGCTCTTAACTTCTGAAAAAGTTAGCTAATCCCATTGAATATGGATGTAGACAATTTGAGATCACCACACATACACCAAAATTTTATTGCAAACTATAAACTTTTCCTTCACATGCGTTTAAATGTGGAAAACTTTTGTCGTGAACTATTAACTTTTCCTTTGCATGCGTTTAAAATGGGGAAAA
This sequence comes from Clytia hemisphaerica, assembly GCF_902728285.1. Taxonomy (NCBI): domain Eukaryota; kingdom Metazoa; phylum Cnidaria; class Hydrozoa; order Leptothecata; family Clytiidae; genus Clytia; species Clytia hemisphaerica. Next base: position 421,308 of record NW_027104200.1, read on the forward strand.
CTTTTGTGGTGGACTATTAACTTTTCCTTCGCATGAGTTTCAAATGGGGAAAACTTTTGTCATGAACTATGAACTTTTCCTTTGCATGCGTTTAAAATGGGGAACACTTTTGTCGTGAACTATGAACTTTTCCTTTGCATGCGTTTAAAATGGGGAAAACTTTTGTCGTAACTATTAACTTTTATTTTGCATGAGTTTAAAATGGGGAAAACTTTTGTCGTGAACTATGAACTTCTCCTTTGCATGCGTTTAAAATGGGGAACACTTTTGTTGTGAACTATGAACTTTTCCTTTGCATGCGTTTAAAATGGGGAAAACTTTTGTCGTAACTATTAACTTTTATTTTGCATTTGTTTTAAATGGGGAAAACTTTTGTCGTGAACTATGAACTTTCCTTCGCATGCGTTTAAAATGGGAAAACTTTGGTCATGAATTTGGTGATTTCTTTCATCGGGCGTTTAAAACTTGGAAACTTTTGTCGTGAATTATGACTTAGGCGTAGATCACAAATAAGTTGTGTTCGCGTCGTCCGACCGACTCACTTTCTATCTTAAAAATCCGACACTTTTCAGTCGGAAAGTGGGAAATCTATCGGATTTTTTACCAATAATTTTCAAAGCATTTTATACATTCATCGTTAGTCGCCGATTAGATCATCCAGTGTTAGTTCAAATAAGCTTTCCGTCCGTAATTTTTCAAAGATTGTTTGCGTTTAAAAAGCGCTATGCGACTGTTTTTTTGCAACCGTGATATGTAACAAAGATCATAATGCAGCTAGTGCGCTTGAAAATTCTTGCCGCGCGAACAAACCTATGTTCAGGGCGCATTTTTCCGATGATTCTAGTGCTGACCGACTGCCTAGGTTCAGAGCGCACTTTGCCGACGATTTTAGTGCCGACCAACTCACTTTTTGGGGCTGGAAATGACGCGAACACAACTTATATGTGATTGACGCCTTATGACCTTTCCTTCGCATGCATCTAAAATGTGGTTTACTGTAATACTTTTGTCATGAATTTTACTTTTTTGCATTTTTTTGGAAGAATGAAATCGTTTCCCTGGTTTGAAAGCTTTTTTCTTTTTGGCATTAGGTGAGACCAAATTAATTGTTCTGCAGGCCTGACCGACCCTATTTTTTCAAAATAGAAAAGTAATAGTATTGAATTTGCAACTGAAGAAGTTGAAAATTTTAAAATGTATTTGTAAATTCATCTCAAAACTTAAATGAATTCAAAATATCACAATGAAAATGACACAAATATCATTCATCAATAAAGAGGAAAAAGTCTGGTGCTTTAAAATGTGACAAATTTTTAGATCTTGACCTTCTGATCCTAGATTTTCAGAGATTTAGTTTTATTATATACTGACTTGCTGACCAGGTATGACCCATATTCTTCAGAAGGCCTTCATCATAAGTCTGCTTGAGTTTTTTATTCATTCAGACATGACATTGCGGATATAGCAAAAGGTCTGTACTAAACTTTTCTTCCTTTTTTCAGCATTTTTACACATGATAGTATTCCAAAAAATTCATCTCTCAGAAATTTTGATATTTTCCTTGGTTTATTGTAGAACTTTCTCCATTTTGTAAAGTAAAGGTGTAAGGTGAAGCATGACGCTACAGATCAAATCTGTGTTTTGACTGGACTCACCAACCTTTATGATTATAAGGGTACAGTCTGTTTATTGCGACAACTCTTTAAATTCAAGATCCTCTGAGAGTGTCTAGTGTTTTCATCTTACTTTAATATACGGCGTTTGTTTGTCATTCAATTTTTTTGTTTGCAACTTGCAAATCGAGGAGGTTCTGGGTCGCTTCGCAACTTAAATTCGTGACATTTACGGCTTGTTTTTGTCACTCTCACATGTCTTTGCTATGCAAACAGAGTAGAGGAACGTACTTAAGCGTTCTGGAGCGCGCGTAACCCCTTTTTCTAAACATTGATTCTTCTCCTTCTCCTTCTCCTTCTCCTCCAAGTCTAACGCTCGGTTTTGGTCAATTTCGTGAGTTTGTACATGAGCCTCTTTTTAAATCAAGCTCCGGCGGTAAAAACAGTAGGATGTTCTTTTTTCGAGGCGGAAGACGTCATTTCTTCGAGAAACGTCTGTGGTAAATATCCGTACGGCGCTCTATTCTCCTTGTCGATCGGGCAACGTCGGCCGTTTCAGAAGCGTATTGTTGATCGGACCATACTGCTTTGTTTATAATTGTCAAAACAAAAATGGCAGAAAATAGACAACAACAGAAGCGGCTAAATCCTGACAATGCGGAAACTTTAAATTTTTATTTTTTGGCGTCTTCGATGTAGGGCCAGGGTTTCTAGTAACGGCTTGTCACTGTGCCGGGTGCATACTCGGCGCCTTGGGCCCCGCAGGGTTGCTAGTAACGGCTCGAATTTCAGCCAGGTTAAAAAAGGGGTACTTTTACCCATATTATAATAACATTACCCCCGTATTTTGCCAGTTTGGTATAAAATGTTATGAATTGCGTGGTTTTGCTGTGCGGCGATGGCTCAAGGGATAGAGCGCTGGCTTCCGGATCCGAAGGTCTTTCTTTGGTGGTGGTTCGAATCCCACTCGGTGCGAAAATTAGACTGGTCGAAATTGATGAACAAATGATTGACAGGTATGAAAACTCAGTCAGAAATGAGAAACTAAGTCTCAGAAACTAGAAAATAGAAAAGGAGATCGAGAGATAGGAAGTGGAAAATAGATCCGCATTGTCAGGATTTAGCCGCACCTGACAACAACTTTTGATGATACAATCTTGGTCTTGGAAAAACAGGACATTTTATCAACTTTCACAACAAACTAACTTCAATTTTGTTTGTATATTTACATAAATCGTACGAAGGCAAGTGACTGTGAATAAATCTGACCATGTTATACCTGAAAAATTACATACTTGCAATATGAAAAAAGTTTGCACCCAGCCAACGAATGCAATGCCGACAATGCAACAATGGGAATGGTTGATGAACTGATTTTAGCTAAAAATTTAAGCATGGAGCAAAACTGACTGTTAATGATTGAATTTCCCTTGTTTTTTTTATCTACAACAATGAATTAACTGCTAGTGACAGTTTAGTGAAAACTTGTGCGTTGCGGTTATAAATTTCAAATTTTAAAGCTGATAACCGGATCCGGACCCAATATGAAGAATGTTATGTTATACTTCTTAAAAAGTTTATTGCATTGAATATGGATGTAAATATATTTGAAATCACCTCACATGTATGTACAATTAAAATTTTTCTTGAACTTGGAGATTTCTTCCCTGCGTGCATTTTAAAACGTGGAAAACTTTAGTTGTGAATTTAGAGATCTTTTGCAACTTGTGTTTTAAACATGGAAACTTTTGTCGTGAATTTGGAGATTTTGTTACCGTCAACTGCTCCAACTTGGGACTATCTGACAAAACATGGGACGGCAATTTGGCCACAATTTTTCACCGAACCTCCAAAGTCATTTGATTTGAGTTAATGAACGGCGTATTAAAAAATGGCAAAACGATGGAGCGTTTGACGTCACTCGCGCGGCAAGTTACACACGCATTATTTGTTAATCCCATTAAGGGTGATAGGCGGTTAGGCAGCGGGGGTTCTCTGATTCTCCAATCGGCGCTATCAGTGAAAGTTATCGTGACATGTTATGAAAGGAAGTATGATTGATAAACTTGGTGGAGTTATCAAAACAAATTTTTTGTAAAAGAGATTTAACAAGTTAGTGAAAATACAGACCAGATATCAAACACTCCCATGTTTCGACCAATCGTCCCAAGTTAAAGCAGTTGATGGTACGTACATTTAAAACGTGGAAACTTTTGTGATAAATTTGGAGATTTTCTTACACGTGAACTTGACATTTTCTTCCACCAGCTTCCACATGCATTTAAAAAATGAAGAAAACTCAAGTGATTTCCTGACATGAAAATTTATTTTATTTTCTGACATTTTTTTGGAAATTTTGATTGTTTCCAAGTATATTTTTGCTTTGCAGCATGCTTTTGGAAATCATAGCTTCTGTTAGGGGAATTTTTTCCTATCGACATTCTTTCAGATTATTTATTTTTTTTTGCATTCTGTCGGAAAATATGAAATTTTAGATTTTTACTTTTTAGCACGTACATTATTTCAAAAAACTCCAAAAGTTACTTTAAATTTTTACAATATTTTATATATGAAAGTATAATGCAAAATATTTCATCTCATTTTGAAAATATATAAAATTTTCTTTGGTTTTCTTACTGTGAAATATTCTCCTTTTTGTCATTCTTTCATTTTAAATATTTGCCCTTTTTGGCTATATAATATTTCTGGAAATCAGCGCTTAAAATAATAATTATATAATCAGGTATTTTGATGTGTTCAACAACACTCTACTTGGCGGTGCGACGCCGGGTAACCGCTAGTATAGTACTAAAATCCATTTAAAACATAAATGGAGTTTTGAAATTCTTAGGGACTTGTGTTGCTTGATGTTATCTGAGATTTAAAGCACTTTGAAGTCTTTTGAAGACATCAATTATTATTTTAACATTTGTAAAGGAAATATTTATCCGCATCTTTGCGGCTCTTGTTCTAATACAAGAGTGTGGGTAGACGTGCAGCAGTTTTTTTATTTTAGTAAGCATGGTTTAATGGAAATAATTATTTTTGGTTTGGAATCCTCCATATTTCGAAATAATATTTTGAAATTCAAAAGAGTTTAAAAACAGTCTGTACGTATTTACTTTAAATGACATGGTCTGATCAAAAATTGGTCAGCCCCTCAAAATGATATTCAAAATCTGAAGCCCATGCTTGGATAAAAATAGTTTTCGCATTTTGCAATATTTTTTTAATTCAGAAAAGTTTTGCAAACAGTCTGTATTTACTTTAAACGACATGGTGGAGTCGAAAATAGTCTAATTATTATTATATAATTCTAATTTAGAATTGAAGCCCCTCTTTCAGTAAACTAGTGTTATTTTTTAGCGAAATAAGTGACCTGCGCTTATCTTGACGAGTGTCTCACTAAAACAAGCTGATTGCGCATAAAAAAGTAATAAATAACGTCTAGTTTAGCCAAAGTTGTACTTTCCTGTACCAAACCATCACGGTTTTTGATCTGTAACTTTTTACAAATATTAGTATACCTCTGTATCATAGACCCACTGGAAAATTTGGTTAAAAATTCGTCCTTGGTGGGTGGAAAAATACCCTAGAATTTCAGACCCACTCGGAAATTGACTTTGATTTCATCCCTACTCAAAATCCAATGTTTAAGAATTGCACTCCAAAACCATCCTCACTGGATTTTTTATTAACCTTGGAACAAAAGAATTTCTATCCCAATTTGGATTTCAATAGGAATTTTTACCCCACGGAGAAAAAAGTGAGACTTGGGAAACTGAGACTACTCGCGGGTGTATTAATACATATGGATAATGAAAGCAATGTTTTATTCAGTGTACGCTATTTTAAAGGCCAACATGTTTGAAAATAACATAAACTATTTCCTAAAAATATCAATAATCTTTGTGGTTCTTCATTTTTGGGCATTACCATACCATGACACAACTCTGGTAATTTTCCCATTCGAAGCTGCACCACATCCAACGTATTGACTGTCAGTCATCGCGTTTTTCATGTTAGAACCAGAATTATACCTTGAAGAAAAAAAATGAGTAAACCATTTTCGAAAGAATCTACAAATATAGGCTCACTATTCTCAACTATTTTGGTAGACTATGTTATAGTCTAAGACGAATCACTATCTAAGAAAAAAGCCCAAAGCCGAAGAAAATTCGCAAACGGGTTTTTTTGCCGAAAAGAGTTCCCGTATACCGCCATAACGCCATACCGCCATATTTTCCCGCCTTTACTATCACTGTAACGGACGATAACATCGTCTACTATTTTGGTCACAAAGATAAGTAATCAAAACAGTCCCATTGTTATTCCTTAGACCGCTTTCTTAAATATATTGTCAAGGATTTGTATTTAAGCTCAGCTTCAAGGCTACATTTTCAACAGAAATGGCATGGGACATTCTTTTCAATGGGCTATTTCAGATGAATAATTTACCCTCATGGGGAAGTCATTTTCCATCCAGAGGCTGCCGCAAAAATCTTGAGAATTCAGGGATAGTCAATATGGAATTTCAGATAACAACCCAAGGGGTCTCTGTGAAATGGAGAAAAACCCAGAGGAACTTAATAATAAAAGGGGACACTCCAGGTTAACGAGCTACCGTATGAGAGGCCCTTAAGGGTGTGATTTTCAGGTTGCCGTAAGGGTAGAAATGAACAGAGATGAGAGAATAGGTTCTCTAAGGGTGTAAAAAGTGAAAAAAATGTTTTATGGGTTAAATTTTGGAAATTCTTATAGTTTTTTACCTTAATTTGGACACGAAACGCACCCGGAGGGGGGGACTCCTTAATTCTTTTTCCTGAATAACCAAGATACCTCCGCCAAAATAATTAAAATCTAATTCTCCTTACCAGGCTTTGATGGATAATTTAAGAGCTTTCCCCAAGTCTTGATCTTCCTGAAAAGCATTCAGATTGCCAACCATTGTTGTTAAACCAGGAAAGTTGAATCGTTTCATACAATCATGTTTGCTGGTCAATCCGTTTTTGACCATATATTCAGCGTAAAGTTGTGCATAGTATGACATCCGATAATGAAACTCAAGATTAACACCAGCATACTTGTTCTGTTCACTAGCACATAACCCTAAAAGAAAATTAGGTAACCTTTTTCTCTCAGGGAAGTGAGAGGAGAGGAATTTTTGTTACCGGAGGCTCTTTCCAAAATATAACCTTTTGAATTTTACCCCTTTGGGATTTTGAAGGTCCTAAAAAGGCACTATTAAGGTGATGCCCAAACCACATACAATGTTGCCTAGTTATCCCGAGGGTTTTATATAAACGTACTTAATTAAGTCACTTGAGTTTGTTAGCGAACGTGGTATGACATGCATGCATGCTAGATTCTTGGAATAAAATCTGCAATTTACTGCATTGTCTTACAACGTAGCAATTGTAAGTTACCTTAAAGGAAGAAATTTTAGCGGATTTGGCAAAAATCCGCCAAATTAGATTCTCGCCGAATTTGATTTCTTTTGCCATCCGCTAAATTCAAATTATTGTATTCATTCCCAAAATGTATGCTATTGCAGACTTTGAAACAAGTTCTTTTCTTATTCAATAGGGTTTTTTGGTCAAAAGTATTCTTCATCCGCCAAATTAAATTCCCGCAAGATTTGATTTTCAAGCCATCTGTCAAATTAAATTCCCACCAAAATTTCTTCCTTTCAGGTAGCCTTTTATTTCTTGACATTTTCTCTCGAAATCGGGCACTTTGTAATTTGATCTATTTCACTAGATTTTTGAAGTAATAGTTCTCCGAATCAAATAGAACGACTACGAATCCACATCGGGCAGAGGTCGTTATAATAATATTTCGTACTATCCAAATATCAATTGGAACTTACTTTTAACAGTATCCACTTTCCTCTTTGATGTTGTGATTCGATTGTTTTGATAAGCTAGCCAGGTAGAAATAAATTTATGATAATTTCTGATAATTTCAGAAGAAACACAAAATATCAAATCATTGCTTAAGACAGGTGGCAAAACATTGCTTGAGAGCCCCCCCCCAGGATTTCCTTCCCAAAAGCTTCGAGTCTAGCTCTCGACAACACGTTTATGATAAAATAGTGGACTTTAAAGTTCTTACGTGGAGCAGAAACATGACATAGTTTGCAGGTGGCTGGACATATGGGTTTGATGCCTTGATGATCACACATCCAACTTGCTATTTCAGAGCAACCTCCATGCAAGTCAATGCAACCTTAAAAAACAAGAATAAAATACAGTTGAGTCTCTTTAACTCTAACCTGGACAACTCAAATGTCTGCTCCTTTACTCGAACAAGTTTAGTGATCCCTTCAGTTAACAATACCTTATAAACCTTACTCTATAACTCAAAATTCCATTAGCTCGAACATATTTGTGTTCTCTGTGAGTGTTCGAGTGATGAAGACTCCCGGCGGGGGGGGGGGGGGGGTACTTAGGCAAAAATGGATGATGGGTATGCGCGGACGGTAAGGGTCGGTTTTTTCACTTTTCAAAGTCTCTCTAAGGGTCGGAAAAATCAGAAAGTTTTAAATTAGTCTCTCTAAGGGTCGGAAAATTCAGGACTTTTAGGAAATTTTTTGGTTTCCAGAGAAAAAATTGTAATAAAGTCTCTCTAAGGGTATGACTTTTTTCAAAAATCGAAAAAAAAAATTCAAAAAGTCTCTCTAACGGTCACTTTTTCAGCAAAAATCCCGGGTGAAGACTCCACTGTAATAAATGTACATTTAACTTCAAGATTACCACAAGGTTCCCATCCTTCGACCTAGGTCTGGAACCTAGGTCTCCCTCTACAGTCCGGCAATTGCTGCTCTCTAATATTGTTGGTAGAGCATTTGTAAGTATGTCAAAGGGATATAGGTACGATTCCCAGTCACTGCCACTTCCGCGAATGGCTTAGATGGGTAATCTGAACTATGTGGTAAGTTACTTGGAGCTGAGAAAAGGTTTGGCGTTCCATTTCAGCACAGCGTTAAATAAAAAGAAAAAATTTGGACAGACTCGTTCAGCTGTAAAGGTTTTAAAGGGGTTTCTACTTACACTTTGGGTCAGCAGCCTCCGATATAACCACCAGATACAGCAATAGGATTGTCAGGCTTTTCAACATCATTTTCGTAGAAAGTTTCATCTTTAATGAATCGTTCAAAAATTGAATTACCGATATCAAAATTGTCTAGAGGAAAGGTGGTTAGAATTTATTTGAAATATTTACTTAATGTAGGCTGTTCCTCAGTCTATTGTTATCATTTTTTCTGTCGAGAGACACGAGTGTATTTAAATTGAATCGAAAAAACGGCTTACTCTCTGTTAGCTTAAGTCAAGGCCACAGCAAATATTTATCATTAAGTTCTTCTAAGTTTTCTCGTTCAGATAATTGAATCATAGACGACGCTATCGTCCTTATAATATATCATTATGATATAATATAGTTTGTATATTATAAAACGTAATATGTTGCGCGGCGGTTTTAGGTTCTCTAACACTTTTAACAAAGAATTGCCTTTATAAATTGCTTTTTAATAAAATCCCTTAAGAATAATTAAGAATTTAATTGCAAAAATGACGTTATGAACTTTAAAAAGACGTTAATAATATGTTGCATCACCTTCTTTTATAAAATGTGCTAAGTTTTAATGGGTAATTAACGTTTTTGTTTCGAAGTTTTTTCAAACTGTCCGCAAAGAATTGAACTGTTTTAAATTTTTCGGAAAAATTTTCTAAATTAATGCATCAAAAGCTATGGCTGTTTTTCTATGAAAAATTGGGATAGAAAATTGGTCAAAAAGCACTATTTTCAAGATTTTGATGCAAATAAGCTTTTACAAAATGTTTTTTCTTCGCTGAAACTAAGCTCTTCAAAGTTAAAATACTCTTCTTCGCAAAAGTCTTCATTTTCTTCTTCATCAAATTTTTCATTGCAATTATTCTTAAATTTTCAGACTCACTAGTAATTGGCCTAACAGAAAATGTATAACATGCCACAGTTTTGTGGGCTACATCAAGTAAAACATTTTGTAAGTGGTAAATATTAAAAATTCACTATGGTCAGAGCTCTTAAGACTATAAAAATCTTTCATTTATCACAAAATTTTATATTAAAATTTTAATTTCTACAAATTTAAATACATCCTCCAAGAGCAAGATATTAATTTCGATCAAAACACAAAAAAGCCATCTGTGAACCCCGGGCTAACCTCTACCATGTTTTTTAGTATGTTTAATAAGTCGAATTTAGTTAAATAAGTTCAATTTCGACCAAAACGAAATCTGTCTTTCAGTACTCCAGCTCTAATATGTAATTCTTTGTTGAAAAAGTTAACTTTGTTGGATTAAAGTTTGATTTCTACCAGTAATGCAACCATCACACTAATCAAAGCGGCCACTATAAAGACATTATCCAAGAACTTGGCAATCTTTTTGGCATCCTGTTCTGGAATATGTGAAAAATCATCTTCATTGACTTCTTTATTGTAATTCTTAATCTCCTCATAAATCAAATTCAATGTTTCTTTAGATGTGCCTTCTTCATCTTCATTTGAGCTCATTTGTGGAGCAATCCTTCCTTGATCAATCACTTGTGGTGTTTCACTCGAATTTGACGCATGCGTGTCATGACTTTCTGGGCTTTCATTACTAGATGAGGATTTCAAGATGAGACGAGTTAACCAGCTAGGCATCCAGCGTAGCATCCCTTCTGAGCGATGATGTAGAGATAAAACGTAACAGGTTTCAAGAATAGAAAATGAAGCGACAATCGTGATCGTGAGAAAGATCTAAAAAGAAAGTGTTGACGATAGGCAAGTAAGTCACCCTTCATAGAAGAATCATTTTACCAATGTTAGCATACCCTTGTCTCAGGAACAACATCTTTTTAACAATTACGCGAGCGAAGAGAGCACTGAAATTTTTGGCATATGATTTTTTTTCTTTTTGCCTGAAACTTGCTAATTTTAGGGTGCTAAAAAAAGGCAACGCCAAAATTTGAAATCATTTTTATTATTATATTTTATTTTTTATATTTTATTTTTTTATCTGAATCCTATAAAAATTCTCACCTTGCTGAATGAAGATACCTCAGAAGTCTGGGGAAGAATCTTACTATTCGTATATTCCATCATAACAATACAAGTTAAGCAGATCATGATTGTGAGAGTGATTCGTTCACCGCACTGTGGAGGTAGCCTGTGTCCCAGAATCAATAACACGATTAGACAGATACACGGGACGATAGAATTGACCATGTAGAAAAGTGGTTTGCGGGTCAGCGTTAAACGGATCACCAAATCTCGGAACGGGATCGGACAACATTTGTAATATCTAAGTAAAAGAAATAAAGGAGAATATTAAAGGATCCGGTGGGGGGGGTACTTTAACGGTATTACGGGATTTTACGAAGAAAGAGACGGGAAAACGGTATTTTAAAATCAGACGGTGACGGTATTTAGCCTTTTAACCTCTACAAACCGGTGTGACGGTGTTATTATTTTTTTCAATTCTCGAGATTCCGGGATCAAAAAATTTGACGGGAAAACGGTATTTTGAACCCTTACAACCCCCCCCCCTATTGAAGGATATCATACGTATCTCCTTCCATTTGCTTAAACGGTTTTTTAAAACAAAAGAATGAACAAATTTTTCTCCCTTCCCGCCGCGTGTTGTTAATTTTGCTATAGCAGTATAGAGGTGCACTCTCTTTTTATTTCACTGATGGGCGTGATTTATCTAATATTCCGATGGCGAATTGGCGGCCGCCCACGCTAAAGCTTTAAAGGGACGGACCAATTTCCCATCAGAGAGTCGGCCTTTCGATGTGCCGCATTCCCAGTCGGGTTCAACTATCTTTGTGCGTTCAGCTAAAATATTCCGGTTGGACCCGCCAATCCCTGAAAACTAAAGCTGTGTTACCAGGCCTCCCGCTGCATAATCCTTGGCGCGGTCTTACTAAATTCCGTAATCTAAACCTTCCAGATGTTGAAAATAGTTCTTTAGATCTAATAGACGTATTCCTAATAGACCTTCAGAGCTTTAGCGTGTCGGATGAAAGTTTCTGCATCTGGGTGCCTGATTAAGGCCGGTCTTCGCTTGCGCGCGCTGCAATTGCACTTTTTGGCGTCAATCAATTCATCGAAAAAATAGTTTTCAACTTTTTTCAACCGTTACTTCAGATCGCGCCAATGGATTTGCTTCATTTTTCTTTTGACCAATAGCGTGGAAGCTTTGCTCGAAAAAGTGCGATTGAAGTGCGTGCATCTGGGTCCCAGATAAGGACGTGGTACAATTATGAGCACTTGGTAGCAAACAAGAGGGCCAAAAAAGCGAGTGAAACATTGAAACTGTAGGGGTCAATAACATTCTCACGCACGACGTTACGATTTCATGGGAAGCTTCCCTCAAATCCCATTCAGCATTTTCGGTGTATTGGCTGGTCACCACTGCATAATCAATTGCTTCCATGTAAACCTGAAATAGGAGAAAAACTCATCATTAAGGGTACGCGTTTTTTTCTGTAAGTTCAAACTTTATAAGAACATGAGCAGGCTTTGATGGCAAAAATGTTAAGAAGAAGTTAGGGACAGTTTGTGGCTTTGTGGACTCTAAAACAGCCAATTTCTGACGAAAATGGACAAAAACATATGGAAAATGAAGAAAATAGGAACATGTTAAGAACATTTTTAAAACTCAAAAAGTTAACAACATCCGAAGGCTTCAAAAATTTTAGATGTTCTAATAAAAAAAACGGGTAGTCTAGCATGCTTTACGACTAATTCAGACACATACAAATTTATGCAAAATGAATTATAAAACACAAAATTTTTTCATACTGCAGGGTATTTTTACCGGGGGGGGGGGGGGCGAAATTTTGCCAAATTTTCCAGAGGGTAGGGGTCCCACCGGGTCTAAGACACGGGGGTGTTGAAAGGGCAAACGTACATAATATTTGACAGTGCTTACACGACCACTAAAAATGTTTCCAAAAATTTTAATCATACCTTACTAATATCATCAGTCCATGGTCCAAAGGTGATTTTACAGTGTTGTGTATCAAAGGGGAAATCCTTGATACTGAACGAACATGAAGATAAGAAATCGATTGGAGATAACCAGTAACATGTCCCGTCACTACTGACTGAGATCTTCGTTTTGAACGATTTTGTCAGCCATGTTCTTTCTTCTGATAAGCTAATGAAGAAAAATTAATCTGCTATGGTTTTGATTCTGATCTTTTTGGAGAAGGTTAGTCTCTAACCTCTACAGTGCGGTAATCAAAATTTAACACTCCGTTTTGAAAGCAGCCATTGAAAATACAATAGAATCTATTATCTAAAATGTCTTGGAAGAGCTAACAGGACAAAATTTATTTTTAGTACTTTTTTTACAATTCAGTATGCATAAACTGAAATTTTCCTCCTATTTATGAAGTCAACGGTTTAATGTAATTTATTTCCTTCCTCACATTATTAGTGACGGTACTTCAACACATAATGCAAATGAACTTTGGTGACTGCAGTGAAGGTAGCACCAATACTGTACAGTATCGTAGCCAAGAGTGGCGCAAAATTTGTGTTGGAGAGCATATTTTGCGCCCCTCTTGTCTACACTATTGCTGTACCTGTTATGGAGGACAACTTCAGGGAACCACATCAAATGTGGATCGATGTTCACCGTATTTATACCATCATAATGACTCGCGTTCCAATGGATTAGATCATTCTTCCATTTCTAAATGGAAAATAACAATAAAGAATATAGCCGGCGCGACTAAATTTAGCCTGGTTCTTATGAATAAACATGTACGCTTGCAAATTCAATGTTAACACTAGCCAACAAATTTTAAGCCTACATATTAATGAAAATAGTTCCAACTACTTGTCAATTTTCATTACAAGTTTACTTTCTCTACAGCTAGGCGAAGATGCTTCCAATAAGGTAGCAACCAGTATTCCGCTTTTGGCAAAAAGATGACCGGCATAACAGTAATAATAATGAGGAGACCGAAAACTAAGTATTCTCACAAAAATTGGTCAAAAAATTGGAAATGAAGCCACTTCATTCCCATCTGAAACACGCGATCTGCGTGGTTTTTAAACAAACGCCGGATTGAAAATAAAATCAACCGCCCGGTTTTGAAAAATGCTCCGCGTAAACACAAAGAAAGTCTATATTCAAACCGTGATCGTTCAAAATCTTAAGGATTCAGTGTTTGTTCACTTAACCCTTTAACAACTGCTTCTTTGTATTTTTCTGTGCCTAAAATACTGCGGCTTTTTGAACTGACTGTTCTTAAAATACCGAGCCCTTCTTCGGAGGTGGTTGGTAAAATACCGCGACTTTTTTACGACCCGTGCCAAAAAGACTGAATGACGAATTAACTCGGCAAAAAATACTTTCGGGGTTCACGACTGTGAGGCGAGATAACTCGTCAATAAAAAAACATGGAATTTGGGAAAAATTCATCATTAAAAGGACTTTATATTAATATTTTTTTCATTTCCTGATTATTTGTGCTTTCTTTTTTCCATATATGATATTAATTTTTTGTATCTGACTACAAAATACACAACTAAAAAGTTAAAAGAGAAAATTACATAGAGAAAATGGTCAGGAATTATAAAAAAGACTCATATCAGCATGATTGAAATAAACAATAATTTTTTCTTGCAATTTTTGAATTTAGTTTTGGAAGCTGGACTTAAAAATTATTTTACGAATTTTAATTCTTCGTATACTTCGTATACTTCGTATTCTTGGAACATAATGCGCATACAAGATATCTCGTCATCAGTATTTTTGGCACGGAACGCAATGACGAGTTACCTCGGCATCAATATTTTTGGCACGGAACGCAATGACGAGTTACCTCGGCATCAGTATTTTTGGCACGGAACGCGATGACGATATATCTCGTTATCGGTCGTTAAAGGGTTAAGAAAGGTGGAAGATTCCTCTCTAGTCTTCCCAATGGGTCTGATCACCCTCTAAAGACCCTCGATAAAGAGTTACTCACCAATCGAAAGAAGCCAGTCACGGATAAAGTTTGAGCTTTTGTGGACTATAGAAAAGAAAACATGAAGATAATAAATTATCTTCTTCCAAAAAATGATCAAATTTTCGAAAAGCAAAATGCCTATAAATACCAAAACTTTCGAAAATTAATCAGATATTTAAGAGAAATACTCTAAAAATTTAAATCCATTCAACATGTCTTCAGAATTGCGCCCGAGATTTTTTGGCTTAATCTCTAGCTGAGTTTTATTTTCAATTTTAAACACTATGAAATTCCAGAAGAAGGGATACGTTAAGTACTTTCCCTAGTCTAGACTAGCAAACTAGTCTGTTAATTGATCATGTCAGAGGGCGGGAACATAAAGGCGGCGGGCGTTTGCTAGAATAGGAGCTGCGTAGGAGAGCGAGCAAAAGTTGGTGAGAGGCTGCTGATTAACAGACTAGAACATTCTGCCACGGCTTCATTTTGGAAGTTTTGAGAACGGTGGAGTGCTTTCCTAAATTTTGGAGGGAGAAAAGCCGACAGACCACTTTGTTTTGAATTTTGGGTGGTAAAAGGATGAGCAACTTTTCAAGTTTTGAAACTTTTACATCTTAGTTGTTTTTGTTATTCATACATTCTTAGAAGTAAGTATTTGCAATTTAGCTTCAGTTTTCTACAATCATCAAAAGTGTACAAGGATTATTCAGTTTTCCCTATGCAGGTTGGTGGTATATGTTACGTGCTTTTGGGGCTTTTTGCTAGCCTCTTCATTCAAGGTAAAAGAAATATTTTTTCTATTTTGGTTTTTTGGTTCAGCCTAAATACTTTTTGCTTTTTCATTTTAGTACTTACAGACTACTTGTTAAGGAACTTGATTACTCTAGTCTCATTGTGGCTAAGTGAACCTCTCCAACACCCTTTTTTATGAATACAACAGTAACACTAACCAGGCAGGAACTCTGCTCAAAAGTACCCAGCAATATAACCTTTTTGAAAAAATTTTGACACTATTTTTAGAATAATAACATATCATAATAATCAATAATTCTGACACTTTTAATATCTCACGATAACCTAATACAGATTTTCAAGTCATACCAAAAATTTTAGTCAACATAATATGCAGTTGACTAAAATTTTTGGTACGGTTTGAAAACCATTTTTAGGTTATTGTGAGAATAAACAGCGTTTCCCGGTTAGTTTAAAGCCCGACCCTCTTCAACAGACTCACTGCTACAAAAAACAACCTGTCCTGGCTAGTCCTGACTGTAAGCATGTAACGTACCAGCCAAGCACAGGAAAATTACACGTACGCATAGAAAATTAAATGGATAGACCTTTTGATGCTAGTAAAGATGTCATGTTGAATAACTAAAACTCCAACCTCAAAACAATGACACATTTGTGCTTAAATATTATTATCAGTGTATTATTATAATTAAGTATTTCAGTCTGTCA
Source organism: Clytia hemisphaerica (assembly GCF_902728285.1). Classification (NCBI taxonomy): domain Eukaryota; kingdom Metazoa; phylum Cnidaria; class Hydrozoa; order Leptothecata; family Clytiidae; genus Clytia; species Clytia hemisphaerica. Next base: position 437,378 of record NW_027104200.1, read on the forward strand.
TGAAAAATGTAACATCTGACATGCACAAATTTAATTTGTGAAAAATTGAAATTTGCAGAATTTAGTGCTGTGATAAGATACAGTAGCTCTGATTGAAAATACAGAATTTATATGGTGACAGAAAAGTTTTTGGGTACACGTATTCATAATTTTAGAAAGATGCTGTATTTTTGTTGTGTGAAGAGAATTATTGGTAAATTCTGACCTTTTTTTATAGATTGTGGCTATGTGCTGAAGAATTTTCTCGTCACACCAAAAATGCTGAAAAATTAATCTTACACTTTAAGATTTGTGGCTAAATTTTTTTAAGAGTTTTCTTGCCACACTAATCTTACAATTTAATATAATTATGTAAATTAAAATGACCTATTCAAGAAATTTTTGTTGTCAAACTGAGAATTCTGAATTTTCACCGTAATATAAATTCTGACAAATTTTCATCTATACGTACAACTATAATTTTGGGGAAATCCCACTTGTTCGAGAGTATACTTGTCCGACAGTATACATTTGTTAGACCGGTTGTTTGACAGTTATTAGTTCGACACCCATTTGCTCGACTGCATGGTTGTTCGACAACCACTTGTTCAACACTCTTTTCTCGAACAACTATATAGATTGTCAAACAAGTGGATTGTCAATCAACTGGGTTGTCGATCATTTTGGCACCCATTTGTTCCAAAACCCACTTGTTCGACATCCAATTTGACAAGAATTTGTTGAACAAGTGAGCTGTGAAAAAAATGAGTTGTTGAACATGTGACATCACCCATTTTTCTGTAGATTGTAAGTATGTGTACTATAAAATCAACTTCACACTTGAAAATTTATGGCTAAATTTTTTTAGAGTTTTCTTGCCACACTAATCTGGCAATTTAAAAATATGTAAATTTTTAAAGCTATAGTACAGTACATTTGAGAAATTTTTGTTGCCAAACTGAGAATTCTTAATATTCTCCATAAATTCTGCTAAATTTCCCACTACGTAAGCATATAAGTTTTGGAAAAAATACTAGAATTGAGTAAAACATAAGCATGGGGAAAAATTTAATCATTTCTAAATGTTGTAAGAAGACTTTTAATATTTCATAATTTGAAAGAAAATATTTTTTGGAGAAATTTGTCTGTGCTGCTTTACCATAACTTTATTTCTACTCAAAACTGTGTAATTATATCATAGGGATAGATACGGTACGTATTCAAATCAAAACAAAGGGATAACCAGGTTGATATCCACAAAAGTTTGTAGCACTTCCAATACGTACGACATTGTGTCAGTGTCGTGTAGTAGTCTCCAACAACCATATATTTTTGATAAAGAACGTTACTTGTGAGTCCTGGAAAATTAATAATATTAATTATTAATAATTGTTAGCTACTGGTACCTGGGTTATCCCTTTGATTACCACATGTAAACATAGGAAAAAGAAAGCTGAAATGAAAAAAAACTCACAGTCCATAGTGTTTGCAATCTGAATACTCCATTCCTAAAATTGAATGAGTTATGAATAGGAAAAGATAACAAGTCAACAAGTTCTGATAACTGATGTTACAAGATTTTCCATCTTCTTTTGCCTCTCAAATCAAAACAAAAAACAACCAAAAATGAGCCAAAGAATATAAGATGTTTCTTGTTTCAAATAAGAAACAAGAAACAAAACATCTTTTGAAATAAAAATGTCCACTAGAAGTCAGCCATTTTTCTTCCAATCACTCACTCCTCAAAAATCAAAACAACACGATCTGCAACTTTGACGGAAGTTTTCATTTCTCATTTCACGAATTTCTCAAAGTACATTCATTTCTACAACGCCGAAATCTGGCGTTGTAAGATTGGGGCTTCAGATGGGGTAGATTCGCTGGATTGTAGGATTGGGATTCAAGGATTGGGATTCGGATTCAGGATTCGTAAAAAGCTTTGTAAAAAAAAATTGAAAAAAGATATTGACTTCAAACCAAAAGATCTTGAAATATTACATAACATAGAGCAGTTCTTGACTAAAATTGATATAAAAATGGGCGTGGCCTTGACGCTAATTAGGGAAATTCCCTTTTTAGGATTCAAATTTCTAGCCCATTGCATACTTTGGCTAATTCTCAGTCCCCTCGTTGAGGTTAAATCAATTTCTAAACACCTGATCTTATGACCGGACATGTCAATAATTAATCGTGGACAAAATTTATTGACAAAAAGGGCGTGGCCTCGATGCTAATTAGGGAAATTCCCTTATTTAGGTCTCAAAACACGAAAATTGCAAAGTTTGGCTAGTTCTCAGTCCTCTTGTTGAGTTTGGATCAATTTTTAAACACCTAATCTTATGACCGGACATGTCAATGATTAATTGTGGACAAAATTTATTGACAAAAAGGGCGTGGCCTCGATGCTAATTAGGGAAATTCCCTTTTTTAGGATTGAAAACACGAAAATTGCAAAGTTTGGCTAGTTCTCAGTCCCCTCGTTGAATTTGGATCAATTTCTAAACACCTGATCTTATGACCGGATATGTCAATGATTAATCGTGGACAAAATTTATTGACAAAAAGGGCGTGGTCTCGATGCTAATTAGGGAAATTCCCCTATTTAGGATTCAACACACGAAAATTGCAAAGTTTGGTAAAGTTTGGCTAGTTCTCAGTCCCTTCGTGGAATTTGGATCAATTTCTAAACACCTGATCTTATGACCGAACATGTCAATGATTAATCGTGGACAAAATTTATTGACAAAAAGGGCGTGGCCTCGATGCTAATTAGGGAAATTCCCCTATTTAGGATTCAAAATACGACAAATTTGCAAAGTTGGTAAAAGTTTGGCTATTCTCAGTCCCTTCGTGGAATTTGGATCAATTCTAAGACCTGATCTTATGACCGGACATGTCAATGATTAATCGTGGACAAAATTTATTGACAAAAAGGGCGTGGCCTCGATGCTAATTAGGGAAATTCCCTTATTTAGGACTCAAAACACGAAAATTGCAAAGTATGGTAAAGTTTGGCTAGTTCTCAGTCCCTTCGTTGAGTTTGGATCAATTTCTAAACACCTGATCTTATGACCAGACATGTCAATGATTAATTGTGGACAAAATTTATTGATAAAATGGGTTGGAATTGAACAATGTATAGAAAAATAGAAAGGAAAAGACGCTTGTTTTCTTTTCATGTTTTTTTTTTCAAGTTTAGTAATTCAATCCTTGAAGAGGTTTTTCATGACTCTCAATGAACCCAAGTGCTCCTCTGGGCAGCTAAATCGAATTAATTTTAGATAATTTTATTTTTTCAATTGCAAAATAGTTTTTAACACAGTGCGTGCTTCAGTTTTGTTTAAACTTGGCAGGTAGTCGGTGAATCCTACAGTAACTGAACGGCATTTCGATTCTTCCAGCTTCGCCAATATAGCAACTAAAACTGTTCGTAGGTCATCGAATTTACCTGAAATTTAATTGCAAAAATTATGAACTCGTCAAATCTTTTACTTCTAACTTGATAATTACTCAAAGGTTTGAATAAGTGGTGGGAGGGAGTTTGAAAGTTATGGGAGTTTGAAAGTTATGTAAAATATTATGTACAGGAGGATTGACGTGACTTCAAAGTCGTTCATTTTTTGTAAGGTAGGGTACCCTTATGGCTTGCCCATACCTCTCAACTGTTTTTCCAAAGTAAAATTCCTTCGGAGTATAATCTAGCTCGTACTAGACGATTATGGCTTGTTCTCCTGTACCGTTGTGTTTGTAACTTTTTACCTTTTCCCCACCGGAAACCTTATAGGAGGATTGACTTGACTTTGAAGTCATTATAGTATAAATAGGAAAGTGACGTAATTTCCATGAAAATACCAACCCGTAAAATATCATAGACCAAAAAATAGCTTTTCAATTTTCTTTTAATGTTTGATGAGAACATACCGCCTTGTTTTGAAATGAGGAATATTCTTTTATGGGTATTTGCATGATAAACATTGACATTGTCTAATTTCTCCGTCTGTTCAAGTGTGAAGCCAAAATCATTTTCCCAAGAGGTAAATCCATCCTGATTAAATATCAAAGCCACGCCCTTTTTGTCAATAGATTTTGTCCACAATTAATCATTGACATGTCTGGTCATAAGATCAGGTGTTTAGAAATTGATCCAAATTCCACGAAGGGACTGAGAACTAGCCAAACTTAACCAAACTTTGCAATTTTCGTGTTTTGAGACCTAAATAAGGGAATTTCCCTAATTAGCATCGAGGCCACGCCCTTTTTGTCAATAAATTTTGTCCACGATTAATCATTGACATGTCTGATCATAAGATTAGGTGTTTAGAAATTGATCCAAATTTAACGAGGGAGCTGAAAACTAGCCAAACTTTGCAATTTTCGTGTTTTGAATCGTATATAGGGGAATTTCTCTAATTAGCATCGAGGCCACGCCCTTTTTGTCAATAAATTTTGTCCACAATTAATCATTGACATGTCCGGTCATAAGATCAGGTGTTTAGAAATTGATTTAACCTCAACGAGGGGACTGAGAATTAGCCAAAGTATGCAATGGGCTAGATATTTGAATCCTAAAAAGGGGAATTTCCCTAATTAGCGTCAAGGCCACGCCCATTTTTATATCAATTTTAGTCAAGAACTGCTCTATGTTATGTAATACTTCAAGATCTTTTGGTTTGAAGTCAATATCTTTTTTCAATTTTTTTTTACAAAGCTTTTTACGAATCCTGAATCCGAATCCGAATCCTTGAATCCCAATCCTACAATCCAGCGAATCTACCCTTCAGCGTAGCCGTTTTTTCCTTCCTGGGGTTTCGCTCCAGTCGGGCTTTCAGCCCTTGCCGCCGACAAATTTTTTTCTACGCTTACCTAACTCCTACGCTCACTTCTCCCGCGTGATACCGTTCCAGCCCGACTGGCGTGCCAGTCTATCCCTAGTCTAGCAAGCTAGACGACTAATTCAGACATAGTAGAAATAAAGCAAAAAGTAATGGAGGGTACAATTTTAGTCGTCTAGAAACTTTTGTGCACTAACTCCAAACAAAAGAAAAGTGTCAATATTGCAATTATGATTTTTTTTTGCTTGATAAATTGTTTTCTCGCTACACAAGTTTCTGCGTAGCTAGCCGGGGATTCTATAAGGCCGGAACACCGGATTCTTCCATTCGTTTATACAAACTAAATCCCGAAACAATAATCGTATTATCATTTAACGCCTATACTATTGTATTACACCGTTTAAAAAATGACTCCAGCCTATACTCTCCTTTAATTGGTAGTAGGGGTCTAAAGGAGCACCCCTGAGCCCTGCACCATTTGATCCCAGCACGGCATGACAATCGTGATTAAACCTTTATCGAAATAGTTCCATAGTTTATAAATATCAAACTTTTTCCAGACGAATAAATTGTTTGAAAAATAATCCAAAAATGTTCAAGTCATGCAATTTGATCCCTGGGCTATACTTATTACTCTGTACCACAGTGTATCTCACGTTTATCGCTTCATAGTACACTCTGTGCGCATTGTCTGTTCGATAAAAAAAGACTCCCGTACGGAGACCTCTGCAATGAGAGAGAGAGCAACACTTCTCTCATCGTCTCCCCTCTCTCACCAATACTCCATCGCAGTGGTCGGTTTGAAAAATCTCAAATGAGAAAAGACAATGACAACAGACCCTCTACGGCAATGAATTTTGAAATCAGCCGTAGATACTGGGTCTGTGTACAGACAATATACCAAGCGGCTTAATCATTTAGGAGAACATTTAAAAGATTAACGTTCTGCGTGTCAGCATTTCATTTACTTACCACGGTGATTTGAACAATTTCCAATTGAATCTTGACATGGACAGTTTCATTGTTCCGTTGAACAGGCCGTGTTGGAATATAATTACTGATCACCTGCTCCATCAAGTCTTGTTCAATCGAGTATGCCGCACCTTAAAGTAGTTTGAAAGAAGTATTTAACTCCAAATTTTGGACCATATTTGTGCTTATTGGGTCAAGGACAATCGTTTGCCATGATTGAATCTAAAACGCTTTTTACTTTACGAGATAGTGAACGAAAATCGGTAAGGGTCCACTCTTGTCTCCCGAATAGACGGGGGGGGGGGGGTCCGAATAAGCAGGGGGTAGGAAAAATTTCTAAATTCTAATAAGCGGGGGGGGGTGTAATAAAAGGGGGTGGTAATTTGAAAACAGATTTATTTTTAATTGATATCAATTTCAACAACGAAAAAAAAAATTTAACAAATGAACACGTAAAAAAAGAACCAATACTAACAAAAAGGAAAATTTTAACAAGTTTAAGGGGTATCTACACTGTAATAAAATATTGAATTATTTGAATTTAATTGGTAGGGGGGGTCTTAATAAGAGCAGGGGGGTGGAATTTTTTTTCACTTAATAATTAGCGGGGAGGACGTCTATTCGGGAGACAAGAGTAAGTCTCTGGTCTCTCTAAAGGACTCTAAAGTTCGGGATTGTTTTCGAAAAAAGTCTCTGAGAGTCACTTTTTTACTGGTTTTGTCTCTAAGGGTCGGTCTTCGGAGATCCGGTCCGCACAAACCCGACATTCTACAACCGTAGAGAGTTACTTACTATTAGTTAGTGAAACCATACTCAACCATACACCAATGTAAAGTGTCCATAAAATTGTTGAGTTGATAATTGCCATGGCTGACAGCAACAGTGGATGAATTCTCTTCAAATTTTTCTAACTGACAAAGATAAGTCAGAAAATTCCATAAAAAATAGCTTTTTAGAGAAATGATAAAGGTTTACTTTTCTAACGACATTTAATTTCAGAAAAAATTCTGGAGATTACAAGATGCCAGAAATAACATTGTTGATGGGATGTGTGCGAGTTATAGAATCTTTTTCTCCTCCATCTAATTTTCAAGAATATCTCCCGAGAAGATAAAATTCTACATGCAAAAAAAAAAAAAAAAGTGAAATTTTCCAATCGTTGTAATTTTCTGATCGAATCAAAATAGGAAAGACTTCACGTTTACGAACATTCATTAGATGAAAACTGTTTGATTTTCAATTAATTAAATTTAAAAAAAAGTAGGGAAAGAGGAGGGAATATTAATGAAAATATATCTTTTGAAATTTGATTTATATTCTATCAAAAAATTCCACCTGTTTCTGAGATCGGACTACAAAATTCAATACAATAGACAATATTAGAAAATTTGGGATTTATTTTTACGTAGACTGTTTCTATAGTTCTTATGGTCTTCAGTGTCATCGTAAATCTAAAGACCTCTGCTGAAATCGACCTGCTAATAACTAGAGTCTCAGGGAGCAATTCGTTTTTTATAAGAACATTTTGAAGCCTTCGGATGTTCTTAACTTTTAGATTTTTAAGCCTAAAACTGTTCGTAACATGTTTCTTATTCTCATCATTTTGTGAGCATCTTTTCTATTTTCCCAAGAAAATACCGTAGGAGTTGAAGGGTCCGCAAAGCTTTGAATTCCCGGGGGGTCTAGGTTTGCGAGATGACGGGTATGTGCCACCCGAATTTTGGCAGTGAGGCCCTTGGAGGGACTAAAACTGACCCTTAGAGGGACTGAAATAAAGGAAATACCCGAATTCTCATAAATTCTATGACCCTTAGTAGGACTATTTTGTTCGGAATTTAGGCTTTTGAGGGTCAAGAAATGGGATTTTAGCTGATTTTGTATTAGAAGAACTATCAGAACAAACTGGTATTTAACACAAAATATTTTATCAACACAAACACCATTCTCAGTCATCTAATATAACAATCAAACGCTTGACGACGCCCCCCCCCACAAGTGGTTTGCATGATGTCGTGATAGGGACTTTCCTCTAGCGTGATTACGTGATTTGGAATTTTTTTCTTCGTGATGGCTTACTCAGAGCCCAAAACGTGATGGTAAATTGAAAGAATTTTGAACCGTGATGCGCAATATGGATTTTTTTTGAAAGGAATGCGTGATGAGTTTTTAACTGTTTTAAGTGATTGTGATTGAAGACAAAAAATTGTTTGATATCGTGACCAGAGTTACCGCTGGGGGAGCCTCTATGGCGCCACCATATTTGATGATCGGAACAAGTTCCAGAAGTTTGACCAAAGGGAAAATCATACCAGTTCAAAAGAAAAGCTTTGATACAATATATGGTCAAGGAAAATAGTTCGAACAGCTTGCTCAGTTGAAAAAATTGCGAATATAGACTAATTTGTTAGAGGTTATGAACCTGTCAACATCCTTATTTGTATAGAAGCCAATAACAAGGAGATATGGAGTATGATACCTTGCTGCATCTTTGCCAGTAACATCCTCGTGGCAGCTGTTTATCTTCGAATGGCGTCACCTGAAAAACGATAAAATACAATCATCGAGAGATAAAAACATTTCTGAAATTCGGCCAACGCGAAATAGTATAAGAAACTGCAAAGAGAAAAAATTTGTGAAACTGGCTATCAAGATTGTGGTGGCTTTTATGTGCTGTTGGCTACTTTTTTCAATCTATGCTGTACTGTACGTTTCTGGTGTTTTACAGCTAAAATGCAGTATATCAGAAAAATATAGCAAAGAGTAGTCTTCGGTAATAAACCCAGTTTTGTACAAAAATACTAAGAAAATGGTGAAAAGCCTTCTCAGAAGATGTTAAAGACTTTCAAAAGATTACAGTCATCGACCAACATTATGCAAAGCTGGGGAGGCAATTTTCGAAATTTGGGGTTTTTGCGCCCCCGTATTAAAAGTAAAACATGTTTGTAAAAATAGGGCCAGCGAAGAGAGCATGAAAATTTTGGGGTATTTTATATTTTTTGCTGAAAACTGTAAAAAAGCAAAGGGGCGCTGAAATTAGTAATCAGAGACGTCTTTTTGCTCCCCTTGTCTCTCGGCGCCCCCAAAGCAGCCGCTTTGGGCGGGGGTGCACTGCCCCCTGTCACCACGCTAATGCCATCCAAAAGGTTCAAAAATTTCGGATTTTCTTATAAAAATGTGTCCTGTTTAGCAGCACATAACCCTATAACCTGATGATATTGGTTTTCTTAAAATTTAAAATGAGTCATAATAAAACATAAAGAAAAGGTTTCTTGTCTGCTCATTGAAATCCTGATATTACACGTTTTTTATAATAACAAGTGATGTAAGAACATAAGGCTTCGATAGCCAAAATGAGAACATTCAAAGCTTCAAGGGCTCTAAAGCACTGAATTTCTCAGGAAATTGAACAGAAGCAATCACCAAATGGTGAACATAAGAACATTATAAGAATATTTCCAGCCTCAAAACTCAAATTGTTAAGAACATCCGAAGGCCTCAAAAAATTTTTATGTTCTTATGAGAAAAAAAACGTGTATCAATTGAGGAAATCAGTCTAATTTCCACCATACTGCACATCATCAATATCGAATTAATTCTTCATCTAAACATGACTCCATATAATTAAGAGTGTGAGGAAATTAATTTGTTTCATTAATGATATCCCATTATTAAAAAACCTGTCCGCTGCAAATGTCCGGTTGGTTGCGAGAGAAGAAAATATTTCTTAAATTTTCAAAACAATCTTTAATCAATCAGTAATTTGAACTATCTTGCTACGGCTATGACATAACCTAGCCCGGAGCAGGTGGCATTGTAACGTCGTAAAAACGTTAATCTAACGTCTCTACAACGTTGCATAGACGTCGAAGCAAGGTTTTGTACCGCGGTCGGGTTAGTCCGAATCGTAGCCCTCTACAAAACCGCAGGTAGTCACGAATCCGTTAGTGGTTGCCAGCAGCCTACGGTGAATCTCATAACAGATCTTCAAACTTCACTTTGAAGGAATGTGGCGAATGTGAAAATCTGACCTATTTGTTCAGTCAAAACATTCATAAGGGCACGTACAGTAGGTCGTTTACATTGAGTGTCACAAGAGAAACGAGGGAAATGAGTATAGAAAGGAATTTTTAAAGCGTATGGATTCTTAAAAATAAAAGAAATAGTTTATTATGAAAAGTTTGGGACGAGGGAAGGTTTAAAATATGCAGACAACTCAACCCAATATTGGAAAAGGGGAAATGAAAAATTTCCGGGCATCCGTTGTACATAATTGGTCACCACGAAAAAAATTTCGAATTGAGATATTTACAGTATGAAATCTTTCATGGAAATACAAAGATGATTACTAGTTTCGTTCGTATAACTTTTAGTAATACGGCAAAAGATAGAACTGAGAGTCATTTTTTGGTTCATTCTCTATAAAGCGGACGTTGCTATAAAGACCGACACTTTTTTGCACAAAGAAGACAGACTCCACTGTATAAGGGACTGGGGTCGCAAACATCCTAGTACCGACGCGAAAAAAACAACAAAAACTGAGGAATTTAAGTGGTCCTCTTACTTTTATTTTCATCCCAACTGTGGGAAGAAGCTCTACCGGGGTCGTAAGAGAGGGTTGTGATGGTATCACACAAACTAAAATATCGATGTACACAGGGAACGAAAAGTTTCATTGAGCGATCCAATATTCTTCCAAACAAGGATGTTTCCAATCGTTTCCTTGCAAACGGGAAATAAGCGCAATTAGACTTATGAAAGTTGATGATAGAGAATTATTGCGTGGGTTTCAGCAGGGGAGGATCGTGAAACACAATGTTTTTGAATCACCTCATTTACTCAAATTATTTCACAAAGATTTTCACTTTCTTTAATTTCGCTTCTTCTATTTCTCATGTCTCAATCCTTGACAGGCGGGAGCTATAAGAAAGTGTTATTCTAGAGGATTGTATTAAAAAAGTTTCAGGTCAGAAAAACGATTTATATGCTATACCTTTTCGATTCTATTTTAGTTAAGTTTACTTTCATTCAAATATGGTGTAGCCATAGTCAAAAAGTGTACTCATTGGCATTGGATTATGGGGGGGGGGGGGGTATTTAGGCAAAATTGGTGCCGGGTATGTGCACCCTCGAAAGTCCCTCAAAGGGGTTCAAAAACCATCACTTTGATAGATTGAATAAAGAATTTGGTGCCAAAAGGAAAAATTAGATTACATACCTACAAGTATAGATAAGTCTGGGAAACTGAAACAGTTACTAAACCACTGTTTCACTATATTTTTCGCCACTATACATAATTTGATGGTGACGAACAGAATGAGTCGGAATATATTTCTGTCCGCAAGGAGAAGCCTTTAGGAAATCTAAATTCATCCTTCCTTCGTATATTGAGAACAACAGAGATAATATGATCTTTGTTCCTGATCAATCTATAAATAATCAAACGTTGGCTTATGCTAATATCCGATAAGATGTTTCTTGATGATCCCCAATATAACGTAGCATTGAGTTTGTCGGTTTCAAAAACCTACACATAAACGTGTAAGAACATCCAATTCATTTTTTATATAAGAACATCCAAAAAATTTGAAGCCTTCGGATGTTGTTCTTAAGCTTTTGAGTTTTTACCTAAAATCTTTCTTAAACAATTTTTATTATTAACTTTACCATTTTTGAGGATTTTTGTCCAATTTCCTAATAAATTGGGTGTTTTAGAGTCTTATAAGCCTTAAGATGCTCTGAACCTGTTCTTAAGATTTCAGCCCGGGAGGAGAAGGTACAAGGTTTATGAGATGACGGGTATATCCGAGCCAAAAATCGAAAATCTTTGAGACTTTTTGAGAGAATTTCGTGCAATTTTTCCGGTGTCAACCGCGAAAATTAGTTCCGCAAAAAACGCCAATTTAATACCCTCGCACCGCCAGAATAAGCTCCGCGACAAATAGTTCCCTTAAGGTAATTTATCATGACTCCATCGAAACCAAATCAAATTTCTTTATTTGGAAGTTGATTATGTTGGTCTTTTATCAAATAATTTGATTGATAACATAACGACAGCCCGCAGAAAATTGACAAAGATGGGCGAGGAAGTCGTTAGACAAACCTTGTGTACATCTCCTTGTTTGTTTTCGTTTTTCATTTTGCTTTTGATCACCTTCATTTGCAAAGCTAACTACGTGTGCAGTCCGTGTGTTTCTTAATATTCATAACAATACACCTTTTCGGCCGTAGTCGCACGGTCAGACGCCTGCTACTTTCGTATTTAATTTACCACCCTAAACTCGATCCAATCCTTTTTTTTAACTTTTTTCTATTGTCTTTAGGTGACAAAAAAAGACTGGGATGATTTTAGGGTGGTAAAACGGACAAAAATACCCGCACGGCAATTGGCGGCTACGGTCGAAAAGGTGCCACCGTTTTTTTTTTTACTAGTTTTACCAAGCAGCCTCGATGTTTCTTAAGAAATCGGCCTTTTGAGCCTTAAAATGTTTCTTACATGTTTCTAAACTTTTTGACAAAATCAGCCTATTTTTCATGTAAAGAAAAAAAAAACATATGTTTTGATTGGAAGGTTCTTAAAAAAACGAATTAAAAAATGTTATTTTCTCATTTTCAGCCTCAGCATGTTTCTTAGATGTTTCTTAGTTTTTTGGCATTCTTAGCCTCATGTTTCTTAAAAGTGTGTTTCTTAAAAAAAACGTGTATTCACTCATAATACACAGCGGTAAATTTGTTCTATAAGTTCCAGTTATCAAGTCTCCTATTTTTTTCGTTCAAGAATATAGACAGACGTTATATTTCATTCCCCTACAGAAAAAAATTTAAAAATGATTTTTATCAAAGATGATTTTTTCCTTCAAAAATACATATCTAAATTTCAAAAGAATTTTTCCTTGAAAAATCAATATTTTTTGTTTGATTTGATAAAATATGATATAACCAAAATAACAAAATATGTATTTCCTTCAAAACAAGAGCCGCAAAGATGCGGATAAATATTTCCTTTAAAAATGTTAAAATAATAATCGATGTCCTCAAATGATTTCAAAGTGCTTTAAATCTCAGATAACATCGTCTCTAAAAATTTCAAAATTCCATTTATGTAATTGCCAGTATTTACAGGATTATTCATAAGATAACTGTAGGTTCAAAGTTACGGATCACGAAATATATCCAAGCTGAACCCGACTGAGAACAACAATGCAGTAATCAAATTGGCTGGAACTTTAATTTTCGTTAGGCGGACTTTAAATGGATTTTAGTATTATACTAGCGGTCACCCGGCGTCGCACCGCCAAGTAGAGTGTTGTTGAACACATCAAAAGACCTGATTAATAATTATTATTTAAGCGCTGATTTCCAGAAATCTTTATTAGCCAAAAAGGGCAAACATTTAAAATTAAAGAATGACAAAAAAGGAGAATATTTCACAGTAAGAAAACCAAAGAAAATTTGTATATTTTTAAATGAGCTGAAATATTTTGTATTATACTTTCATATATAAAATATTGTAAAAAATGTAAAAAATTAACTTTTGGAGTTTTGAAATAATGTACGTGCCAAAAAGTAAAAACTTTCAAAAACGGGGAAACAATTTCATAAATTCCGACAGAATGCAAAAAAAAAAAAAATCTCATTTTTATATATATACTGGGAAACATTTCATAATCTGAAAGAATATCGATAGGAAAAAAATTCCCCAAATAGAAGCCATTTTATGATTTCCAAAAGCATGCTACAAAAAATAGTCACAGGCAAAGCAAAAAATGTCACATACTTGGAAACAATCATAATTTCCAAGAAAATCTCAGAAAATAAAATAAATTGTCATGCCAGGAAATCACTTGAGTTTTCTTCATTTTTTAAATGCATGTGGAAGAAAATGTTGTGTTCACAACAAAAGTTTTCCACTTTTTGAATGCACGTGTAAGAAAATCTCCAAATTTATCACAAAAGTTTCCATGTTTTAAATGTATACCGTCAACTGCTTTAACTTGGGACGATTGGTCGAAACATGGGACTGTTTGATATCTGGCCTGTATTTTCACTCACTTGTTAAATCTCTTTGACAACAAATTTGTTTTGATAACTTCACCAAGTTTATCAATCATACTTTCTTTCATAACATTTCACAATAACTTGATTGGAGAATTAGAGAACGCCCGCCGCCTAAACCGCCTATCGCCCGATGGGATTAACAAATAACAAGTGTGTAACTTGCCCCGCGAGTGACGTCAAACGCTCCATCATCTTGTCACTAATAGACCTTTTCGCCTTTGCGTCCGCCATATTGAATTGTATGCAAAAATTATGGTTGCCGAATTGCCGTGGTGAAATTCCCTTAGAAAGTATGCAAAACATATGCAAAAAGAAAGTATTAAATAAAAACTTACATGCATAATTGGCATTATATTAAAGTGTAATCTTGTAGAAGAAAGATTAAATTTGCTTCTCTTCAAAACTAAAAACAATTATATTCACTAATCTCTTAGAACAAGCACTTCAAAAGACCATAACATTAGACAGAATCTCAAACTGAAAAATCACCCGCGAAGGTAAAAAACAATCCTTATTCGGCTGACGGCAAATTATTCTCCTGGGAATAGAGCCGCCAAATGATCAAATCAAAACATTGATAAAGTGTGACGTCATAATTACTGCTTTCAGTTTGCGTGTTTTGAAAGTTTGATGTGTGTACTCCGTCTTCGTGGAATTTCTTAATGGCATGAAAACAGAATATGCAATGTCTTTAAGAACAAATTCCTAAAAGGCTTTTGTTGTTCTGCTAATATTTCCTTTTGGATTAAGGGGGTAGTCATATGAGAAATTTGAAATGTCATTTTTTAAATTTTTTGTTATATCTTGTGAAGAAGTAAATATTTTTCAATGAAACTTTCCACAATTGTAGCACAACTATAAAGGATATGAAAACGTAAAAAAAAATTCTAAAAATAGCAAAGACGGGGGTAATATCGTTCAGGGGGTAAAAGCTATAAAAATATTGTGTCAACCTTTTAAGAAAAGGTAAGAAAGCTATTCAAAAATTTTTTTTTGGTGAAGGTTAGTATTATGAAAGTCTCCAGAATGAGTGGAAAAATTTTTCAAAATTTCAAGCCAGGGGGTCTGGAACCTAAAATTTGTACTTTTTCAGTTTAAAAGTCAAAAAATGATTTTTTTGAAAAGCTGCTTCATTCATCCTGAGGCTTACCATAATGGAAAACTACCCTGAAAATTTCAAGTCAATAGCTTTTCTCAATCCTGAGAAAAGGCTGACAAGGTGCGCTAAAACCCCCCTAAAACGTGTTTTGAGAAAACGGCGCAGAAAGTTGAAAATAGAGGTGTTTCTCAATTTTTCTGCGATACATAGACCGTTTTACAAAATTTTTGCTGTGGATGACCAAAATGGATTGACACATAACTTTTAATGTTGAAAAGGTACTGGAAATACTAAAATAGTCCAAGTTTTTTTTTAAAAAATGGCCTTCCACGTATGCGATTTACCGTTGCTAAGGAGAAAATTGTATACCAGGGCTCATAAGAAACCTAATATATCGGCAGATATTTATGGCACGGCCTTGAAATTTTCAGGGTATGTTCAGGAAGGATAAAGGATACTAAAAAGCCTTAAATCCCGAAATTGATAAATTTTTCACCAATTTTCAAAATCTCATATGACTACCCCCTTAAGAAATTCCATCTTTTATTGTTCTAATGATTATAATATTTATTTATAAGATGCTTTGTTGTCTTTTTAATCTTTGTGTAAACTTGCATATGTTTTGCATACATTCCAACTAAATCCAACCACGGCACTTTCGTTCCTGTATTTTTGCATACAATTCAATATGGCGGACGCAAAGGCGAAAAGGTCTATTTGTTCATCTTCGATCTAGACACTCGTGTGTATTCCACTACGGATTTTTTTCCTATTTCGATATAAAAGCCTACTACGCAGTGTGAAAGAGAAATCGTGTTTTCTTTTAATACGCCGTTCATTAACTCAAATTAAGGGCTCTGACCATAGTCAGAAAATTGATTTTAGTATCTGAACATAAAAGTTATGTTTTAGATTCTTTAACACTTTTAACAAAGAATTGCCTTTATAAATTGCTTTTTAATCAAACCCCTTAAGAGTAATTAAGAACTTAATTGCAAAAATGACGTTATGAACTTTAAAAAGACGTTAATAATATGTTGCATCACCTTCTTTTATAAAAAGTGCTAAGTTTTAATGGGTAATTAACCTTTTTGTTTCGAACTTTTTTCAAACTGTCCGCAAAGAATTGAACTATTTTAGATTTTGCGGAAAATTTTTCTAAAAAGATGTGTCAAAAGTTATGACTGTTTTTTTAAGCAAAATCCAGATGAAAAATTGATGAAAAACCACTATTTTAAGATTTCGAGACGAGAGCAAGAAGCATTACAAATATTTTCCGCAAAAATTTTTATTGTTCGGTAAAAGATACACCATCTACTGCGAAAAAATTTTGAAAATGTTTTTTCTTCGCCGAAACTAAGCTCTTCAAAGTTGAAATACTCTTCCTCGCAAAAGTCTTCAGTTTCTTCTTCATCAAATTTTTTCAATGTAATTTTTGAATTTTCAGATTCAGGAATAGTTTGTCTAACAGAAAATGTATAACATGCCATAGTTTTGTTGGTTACAACAGTCAGAAAACACATTTTAAACACGGAAATTATGAATAATTCACTATGGTCAGAGCCCTTAAATGACTTTTGACTTTGGAGGTTCGGTGAAATGGTGGCCAAATTGCCGTCCCATGTTTTGTATGTCAGATAGTCCCAAGTTGGGGAGCAGTTGACGGTAAGAAAATCTCCAAGTTCATGACAAAAGTTTCCACGTTTAAAACGCACGTGACAAAAGATCTCTAAATTCACAACTAAAGTTTTCCACGTTTTAAATGTACGCGGTTCCGGATCCGGTTATCAGCTTTAAAATTTGAAATTTATAACCGCAACGAGTTTTCACTATACTGTCACTAACCAGCAGTTAATTCATTGTTGTAGATAAAAACACCAAGGGAAATTCAATCATTAACCAGTCAATTTTGCTCCATGTTTAAATTTTTAGCTAAAATCAGTTCATCAACCATTCCCATTGTTGCATTGTCGGCATTGCATTCGTTGGGTGCAAACTTTTTTCATATTACAAGTATGTAATTTTTCAGGTATAACATGGTCAGATTTATTCACTTGCCTTCGTACGATTTATGTAAATATACAAGCAAAATTGAAGTTAGTTTGTTGTGAAATTTGATAAAATGTCATGTTTTTCCAAGACCAAGACTGCAAGAGATTGTATCTCTCATTCCAGCTCATTCCAAACCAACAGAATGTAAACGAAACATCAAATCCAGAAAGGAATACCAAGAAAAGTTCACTATCGACCATTCCTTGTGACAATCGTACAAAAATCATGATCCAATTCAACTCATTAAAGCATAAAAACCAAGCAAAGAAAAGTAGCGAAAGAGCAAAAGTTGTTATAGTCTATTTCCTGCCATCTTTGTTTTGACAGTTAGAAACAAAGCAGTATGGTCCGATCAACAATACGCTTCTGAAACGGCAGATATTTACAGATATTTATCACAAACGTTTCTTGAAAACATGACGTCTTCCGCCTCGAAAAAAGAACATCCTACTGTTTTTACCGCCGGAGCTTGATTTAAAAAGAGACTCATGTACAAACTCACGAAATTGACCAAAACCGGCGTTAGACTTGAAGGAGAAGAAGGAGAAAAATTACCGTTTTAACAAATATTTCCTATATAGATAGGAAATATTTAATTACAATGCGGACGTAGTAAGTTCGTTTTGATCAGAACTCTTTACACCCCCTATGGAACTTCTTTCCGAAGTGGGGAAAAAAACGTGTATTCACTCATAATACACAGCGGTAAATTTGTTCTATAAGTTCCAGTTATCAAGTCTCCTATTTTTTTCGTTCAAGAATATAGACAGACGTTATATTTCATTCCCCTACAGAAAAAAATTTAAAAATGATTTTTATCAAAGATGATTTTTACCTTCAAAAATACATATCTAAATTTCAAAAGAATTTTTCCTTGAAAAATCAATATTTTTTGTTTGATTTGATAAAATATGATATAACCAAAATAACAAAATATGTATTTCCTTCAAAAATACAATGCGTACGTAGTAAGTTCATTTTGATCAGAACTCTTTACACCCCCTATGGAACTTCTTTCCGAAGTGGGGATGAAATTTTTATCAAAATCCCTATGGGGGTAGAAATTCTATTGTTCTCAGTTTAAAAAAATCCAATGGGGATGGTTTTGAAGTGTAATATTTCCGTTGAATTTTTAAAGTGGATGAAAGTAAAGTAAATTTCCCAACCGGGCTGAAACTGTAGGGTATTTTTCTCATCGGGGACGAAAAGTGTGAGGGTTGAACCGGGTCTGCGACACAGTGGTGTCTATTTATATTTGGAATTCGTGTTAAGTGTTGCACTTTTAAACACCAATAGCGAGGCTCTGCTTTAGTGTTATTCTGATCAACTAGACTAGCAAACTAGTCTGTTAATCAATCATGTCAGAGGGCGGGAACATAAAGGCGGCAGGCGTTTGCTGAAATAAGAGCTGCGTAGGAGAACAAGTAAAAGTTCTTGAGAGGCTGCTGATCAGCTCCTGCCGCCGACAAAATTTCTTCCCACACTTACCTAGCTATTATGCTCACTTTTCTCACTTGATACCGTTTCAGCCCGACTGGCGTGCCAATCTAGGGATCAATTTGCTAAGAGGTTTATCCACAGAAGCAACATTAAATTTTGTCCACTGGAATCTTATGCAACACAATAAATTCTTGGGGAAATAAAATGAAACTCAAAGGAAGTGCAAACATTTTTAAACCCTGAAGTTTTGGACGGTGGAAGGTCCCAAGTGGAGGACGCATACATTTGTTGCTAAATTTTAGAAAAAATTCAAACTAGAACACAGAACTCATTCGAAAGTTTCTATCCTTTCGATAAAAAACACTTGTAATTGAGGGTGAGTATTTCAAATTAATTTGGATTATTCTGCGCACTCGTTGTATCGGATGGTTTTAAATACCAGAAAATGAGACCAATTTTACCAACTTGCATAGATCAGACAGCAAATTGGACCAATTCAATATGACTGACAGGTTGATGGGTGTTTTTAACTTCAACTACTGGAAGTAAAACCAACCAATTTTATACAATAAAGGGTGGAAAAATCCAACAATTATCGAATTAGGTGCGGTTTGAGCCACCACGTGCACACCAAATTAATTAAATTGCACCCGTCATACAGAAGCAGCAATCACATGCACGTTTTTTATAAGGACAAATCTCTAAGAGCATAAAGTAGTCTCCATAGTGGGAACCCCCCCCCTAACTTTAGGGGGGGTTGGAGGTTTTCAGAAAAATTTAAGCAGGTGGGGGTTAGCCTGCTCACAAATCTTAGGTGGGGGTTACCCTATACAGGTGGGGGTGACTTTTTTCAGGTGGGGGTTGGAGAGTTTATTTACTAGTTTTCTTATTTTGACTCAAAAACTTTCTTTCAACCCTGCTCATCCTAAACATATACATTGACAGTAAAAATCTATTTCTTCCCAAGTCTAATAATTATAACAAAAGATGTATGAAGTATAAAAAGCATAGAAATTATTTTCAAGTGATTAACCTTGCTTACCCTCAAAATTGTTAAAACAGTCAAAAACCTTTTTCAGGTGGGGGTTGGAAACTTTTCAGAATTTAGGTGGGGGTGGTCCAAGAAGGTGGGGGTTGGGTCGGTAGCATTTTTCAGGTGGGGGTTACCCTATGCAGGTGGGGGTGACTTTATTCAGGTGGGGGTTGGAGGGGTGCTGCCCACTATGGCTCGATGCTACCCTGGCTAAAATTATCAAGAACAAGTTAAGAACATTCTAAGGCTTGGTAGACTCTAAAACACCCGATTTTTAGAAACAAAGACAAAATGCCCTCAAAATGGTGAAAATAAGAACATATCAACATCATTTTTAGGCTTACAACTCAAAAACTTAACAATATCCGAAGACTTCAAAATTTGTGTATGTTCTTATAAAATATATGTACAGAAGTCAATGTCCAATGAGGGGTAATCTGAAATTTATGCTGGCTAACCTGAAAAAGGTAACAGAGAAGAAAATAAGAAAAAAACATCCATTATCGAAAATTGTGTTACCAAGGTTGTTCTTAAGTATCAGTAGGGGTAATCAATAATTTGCACTTTGCACACGTATATTCAACCTTTGTTTTGTAGAAGACTTTTTTTGTAAAATATCTTGTAATTTTGAAGAGCAGGCGAAAATCTTTTATATCATACAATGTAAAGGACCCTTGAAAGAGCCGACAAAATGTCCTAAAGATTCAGTCCAGTATAAAGGGTCTTAAAACGTTAATCTTCTTTTTAGAATTTTGTATTTCTAAAATATTGATTCAATCTCTTCAAAGATATCAAGTCTATTTAGCTGCGGTTTTTCTTCATCATTAAAAAAGCATTTGCTTTGAGTTGAAATTCATTTGACAAATTTTGGGTGCGTTCACAACGGAAGAACTTTATTAACGAAAATCGGATATTAATGATTATGTTTTACCCGATTAACAAAAATTTGCGGTCGTGTGCCTACCTACGCAATGTTCGCTAATGAAGAGATTGCAAATACCCTGATTTAACATGATTCGAGATATACCTTAAGGGAAGAAATTGCCACAGAATTTAATTCCGCGGATTTGTCAAAAAAACCGCGAAGTTAAATTCCACAAAAATTTCTTCCCGCAAAAATTTTTTCCCTTAAGGTAATCACTTTTAATCTAATTAAGAGTTGCATTATATGATATTTTCTGCCTCTATAATAAGGTTTGTCTAACAACGACCGGGG
The DNA here is from genome assembly GCF_902728285.1 of Clytia hemisphaerica. Lineage (NCBI taxonomy): Eukaryota > Metazoa > Cnidaria > Hydrozoa > Leptothecata > Clytiidae > Clytia > Clytia hemisphaerica. The sequence continues at coordinate 458,056 of NW_027104200.1, forward strand.
GGGACAATGTCAAATCTTCCAAAAGAGGGAAGTATAGAAATGACAATTTTTTCAAATAAGGGTTATCTCAAAGAAACACAAAGATGACTCATTGAGATGTTTAAAACACCTTAGACACAAAATCATTAAAGTCAAATCAAGATGAGAATTTAATCACCGGCAGAAGATTATTTATGTTACCAAATATATCATAATGTGTTTCTAAGGATATAAAGGCAAACAGGAATATGTCTAAGAAGCAGAAAGTCAAAGGTCCAATATCCTGCCGAACCGCAGCAATGAGAAATCCCCTTGAAGAGGACCCATTGACGACTTTTCCCTTTATTAAGGTAGAGAGTTTTGCCTGTAACAACAGTCTTTCGGCCATTGAAAGTTTAGCCAGGCTTAATTCTCGGGGGCCCATCTCAAAGAAATTTCAAAACCCTCAATTTACTTTCGAGTAAATCCGAAAGATGCGACGGAGCATAACCTAAACATGATTTGTACGGTAAATCATATTTACTGCTTAAAAGATCAGAAAATTTCAGATCAATCTCTTCGAACCACCTGACGTTTAAATGTGAAGTCAGACGATATTTTGCCTAATTATTTTTTTTTTTTTGGGGGGGGGAGGGATCCCAGTGGGTCTGTGATAATGGAGTGTCACATGTTTTGTACTTTCTAACGTATCTCATTGCGCTGATGGTCGGAGTGGAAGCGCCATAAAATCAGAATTTAGACAATTCTTATTATAATAATATGGTAATCTTATAGAGACAAATATCAAGGTGAACTGTCGGTTTTAATTAGCGTGGTTCTCGATCTCTAGCCCTGGTCCTGCCTTCAAAAAGTCTTCCCTTCAAAATTGAAACTAAAGTCTGTCTCAAAATAATTTGCTGCTGGAGACAAAAATGGCTGTAACTTTTGATAGAATTCGAATCAAGTTGTGATTTTGTGCTTGTTAAAAAGATATTCGTGAGTGGAATATTATCAAGTAAAAAATTTGAGAAAAAAAAAGGAAAATGAAAATGAAAAATGAAGAAAAAAATCCATTTCTTGTAGAAATGTGGTATAATTACCATTTTCACAGGAGTGATTCTTCAATCTTCGATCATCATCACTGTCAAAAAACTTTTCAAAAATATTCATTCAATCAAAAGATATCAAACAAAGTTTATTGCTGGTTGATCGACAAAAGGCTGTTTTTTTGTCGTTTTTTAACGTTTTTTACTACTTTATCGAGTCAACCAACAATAAACTTTGTTGGTTTTCTTTTGATTGAATGAATATTTTTGATAAATTTTTTGACAGTGATGATGATCTAAAATTGAAGAATCACTTTTGTGAAAATGGTAATTATACGATAATTATGATAATTATCACGAATATCTTTTTAACAAGCACAAAATCACAACTTGATTTGAATTCTATCAAAAGTTACAGCCATTTTTGTCTCCAGCTGCAAATTATTTTGAGACAGACTTTAATACAGGGTGTCTACGGATTTTTTTCGGGATTTTCAAGGTTTTCAAGGTTTTTTTGGTCATTTTTAAGTGGTTTTTCAAGGTTTTTTGGCAAAAACTTTGGCACTTTTCAAGGTTTTTTGATACTCAGTTGATATGGCTCTTTACAGGAATTTTTCATTTTTTTTTCAGAGTGGTAGGTGAAAGAAAAATAGAGGACAGCAAATAAAATTCCAGCTCCCTAGTCTTCCAACTGTAGTTGTAGAAATAAAGAATTAGAAGCAAAACCAATTGTTTACACTGACCGAAGAGGCGCAACCATGGTTGTGCCGACGAGAGAAAATTTTGATTTTGACTCTTTCAAATTGCTAAAAAACGCCTTGTTTTTGATTTTGTTTTTTACAAAAATCAATTGCCAAAAGAGTTGTTTTAAGGAATCCTCAAAATTTTATTGATGAAGGGCCATTATTCCAAGACGCCTTGAAGCGATTTGAAAATTGGGGAACATTCTATTTCTTATTACTCATGCAAACAGAAAATTAGTGACAAAAACTCAGCTAATGATAAAAGAATATGTTGCATTCGTTGCGACAGAATCGCAACGGAAGCAGGGAAATATGGAATTCTCTTTAAATGTTATAAAGGTTTAGCGCCGCAGGCGGTTTTTTACTTATTCTTACTTTTCGAATGACTGGATAGTGCTTTTCGAGGTTTTTAACGATTTTTCAAGGTTTTCAAGGTTTTTCCCAGAAAATTGATAGTTTTCAAGGTTTTCAAGGTTTTCAAGGTCCCGTAGACACCCTGTAATAATTATGCGGAGTTACATTTTGTATGAAAAATGAAGATTTCGAGTTAGGGAGATGTGAGAGGTTCGAGTTATGGTGACTCCGTTGGAAAACTTTGTGTGTACAAAACTTGCTTGAATTGCGGAAAAAATTGCGTGATTGCGTGAATTGAAAGTCCGCTGGGGGGGGGGCTCCAGAACCAATAGAGATTTAAAGAATCGCAATAAAGTTACAAGCTTTGTCTTGTGTCAGAGAACTTTATCTTTATAAATGGAAATAGCTCTAACTGACAAAGCAAGTGTTCATTCAATTTATTATCTTGTACAAAAAACAGATTACATTCGCTGAGCGATAACCATTAAGATAATGGGTGACTAATTTCCGGTGCCTATCTAGATTTTTGTCCGTTCGGCACTCTTTTCAGCAAATCTTTTTGATTGCGAATTGAATGAGATGTAACAACTTTTGGAAAATCCCCGATCTTTAACGTAATGGGATAAGGAGCAGGCAAGCAACCATAACATGATACACCAACAAGTGTTCAATCTTCTTGGATAATGCAAGGTGTCCCATAAAAACTCAATAGATATAACAAATAGAATCTATTGTTTATATCAAGTTTATATCATGGGCAAATTCATATACCTTGTACTAAAAAAAGATCCAGGCTTCTTCTCATCACCCACAAAAAGTATGAGCAAAGTCTGGTAATCAGACTGTGGACTAAAGAATATCGTGTAATATAAGCTTACTTAAACCTCAAAAACAAACTTCGGACCTAGTCTTATTTTTTCAGATACAGTATAGAGCTGTCAGATTATCACACTTTTTGCCGTATTCTTTAAAATGCAGAGATGATTTGTAATGAGATTGCAAACGAGAATCTGTAAATGTGTTATAAAGGTCCACGCGCGTGGATCCATTTGACGAGGGCCCTCACTTTTGTACAGACAAAAAGTCAAAAGCCTTTAAAAACTATGTTTTGATCTATTAATTAGATCTAGCGTTTTATGGCGTCTAGAGGATACAAAAAGCGAAAACGTTTAGAATTTTTTTACCAATCACTTTCTAAAAGCTCGTTGGGCGTTTAGCTTTAGTTTAGACGGCCCACTTTTCGCCCTGCCTATTCTAAAAACCGGTCTCCACTTTCGCGCGAAATGGGCGACAGTTTTTTTTCCCAACCTTTTTTGCTCATGTCACGCGAAAGTGGAGACCGGCCTTAATTGTGAATTAAATTGGACTGATAGTTGGCTGTCTAAACTCAATGCATTTCCCTCTTTTGACTTCAATGCAATGTCTACCGTGAGTATCATAGCGCGAATAAATTCGTTAATATTTTCTCTTTGAAAACTTGACCTCTGATACTCAGGGTATGCAATGTCTTCTTTCAATCTTTTCCGAGAAAAGATTTTAACTACCAACCTTGCGCCTGCTTTTCGCCTACTCAAACAATTAGAATAGGCAGGGCAGAAAGTGGGCCGTCTAAACTTGAGCTTACCAAATTAGAGGGTTGAGAGGAAATTATTTCAAAAGATTGAAAATTGCGTCAAGCATCGAGAGTGTTATGTATTGTGACGTACAAGACGAAAGAAAGAGATTTCACATGTTTTAATCTTTGTTTGTGGCGACTAACATTTGTAACCAAGAAGATCTTGAATTTCAATAAGGATCGTGCTGAAAATTACTGAAGAATTATGAGCTTAAACCAAAATCTCATTATAAAAGGCCTTTTAGTTTTAACTATTCCGAATATCTGCAATTTTTTTCGGTAAAATTACCATGTTAAAAATATCATCACGTATTATGATATGCTTGAAGTAGGAGTGCCATTGAGAAACATATTGCAAAATTTTGCACGAAATTGAAATCCAAAAAAAGTTAGATTTAATGGTTTGATGACGAAGGTTCGAAATAAGTGCGAATTAACGATCTCCTGTGTCAAGAAATTGGAATTTCCTGCCTTTTGTGATAATTTTAGTTTGATAAAGTAACCGTAAATGCTAGATTTGTAGATGCGAAAAAAGCTTCGGCTCTCCAGAGGAAAATGTGTCCACGAATAGTCCTCATCCCGATTGGGTAAATCGCTAACTCCACTTGAATTTTGTGGCTGAAAATGATTCCATCGAGAAAAAAAAGAATTAACATATCTCATTTAAAAGTCTCTCATTTTGACTTTGACTTTACTGTGCGAGATTCAAAACTTCCCTAGAAGATTCTCCTTCCTTTATTTCTCCTAGAATTTAGAAAAATATATATTTAACGCAGTTGCTTTCAGACTTCAATTTCCCACTGGATTAGCTAGCCTTTAGAAAAATCTACTGGTAAAAACAAGTTCTAAACTTTAGATATAGGAAGCACAGCGTACGTTAGCATTAACTCACTAACGTTGACTTGTCATGAATATTTTTCTCTTTAAAGAGCGAGGAATGGTCTAAATACAATTTTTATATCAAGAGACTCTTTCGTGTTTCATAACTATAACTCTACTTACGGCCTCTTCACATGGAAAGAAGTCCAAAACTTACTAAGCTTACTGGACCTTACTGAAAACACAAAGATTCTTTCACATACCTAGATATTGTGGTTATACCATTGAATTTCTATTGAAAAAAACAAGGTTTTTGGATTCTAGTATGGTTAGACCGTATAAAACATCAAGTAATGAAATATTGAAAAAATCAGGGGTTGAAAAAAGTTTTGATCAGTTATGATACAGCTCTTTTCTACTACAAAGTCGTTAAAAAAAGATTCTTTCTGGAGCAAATGACGTCATACGAAAGAGAGATTAGAAGAAATTTTAAACAAAAGGGGGTCTTTTAAACACCGGTTTTTGCGTCTAAAAGAGTATGTGTTTATGAAAGATATATCGATGTTTAGACATTGAAGTTGAGATTTTCGTGAATTCTATGATGTTAGGATTGGTTTTCAGGGGAAAAACATATACCTTAAAAATCACTTAACTTCCCCTTTAATCTCCCAGGCAATAAATGGGAATATAATAAACAAGATAATTTGTTGAGCAAATTTAACGGACTTGAAATCGTCGCCTATTAGAGAAATGATTTTTGATGGTTTTCAATTTTCTTGTTTGACTTTCATATAAACTAAAGTCTACTTTTGACTGGACATATTTCCAGGGTTGCTACAGCTTTGCCAAGTTCAAAATTCCAGACTTTTAGTCTAAAAAGCCATGTTTTTCTAGATTTTTTACCTGAAAATTACGGAGAATTTCCAGATATTTTGACAAAAAAAACAATATTTTCCAGACATTTAACGGAAGGAAGGTTTTTTCAGTTTTTCCTTAACGTCATTTGAAAGCCCAGATTGATGAATACAACAGAATGAGAAAATTCAAAATGAACATGACTTAAAGATTTGGTTGCGAGCGATGAAGCGAGGAGAAATTTTTTGGGAATTTCAAATGACAGAATAAAAGTTTCCTATTTCCGGAAAGTTTACTAGGCTTCATTCAGGACTATTTCCTTCAAATTAGGGTCATTATAAAATGCTATTTGGGGTGATTTTTTCCAAAAAGAATCTCAAAGTGATCCCCCTCTGGTACAATTAAGCACAGAAGAGTACAAATGCTTTTAAAATGTTCTTATTTTCACCATTTTGTGAGTATTTATTTAAAGCAAGGATACTTTAAAAGCTAAAGCTTTAGTAGGCTACGTCATATCCTCCTTCGTTTCGAGCGTAAAACTCCTACTAGAGTAAGGCCTAAAAGCCTGGATCTGTCTATTGTGTAGACTAAAGCTTTAGCTTTTAAATTATCCTTGATTTAAGTGCTATTTCCTACAAAGATGGAGTTGATATTTTTACCATAGAAGCCTTTTGTTCTTAATAGGCGGGTCTAGGCTTGACTTAATTTTTTTTTGGCGATTTATGAAAGTTTAGTTTACATTTGGTTAATTTTGAAATATAAGTGGAAGAGCTTAAAGCTTAAAGGCAAAAGGGGATTCACGACTGCTCCGGATGTTCTTAACTTAACTAAATGTCAATCATATCCACTTAATGACGTCATATATTTAATTTTGGCATCTGTCAATCATAGCTGAAAACAATATCATCGGGGGTGTAGCTCAGTGGTAGAGCGCTCGCTTTGCATGCGAGAGGCCCGGGGTTCGATCCCCCGCACCTCCATAGATTTTAGATATTTCAAAATATATTTTGTAACAAGCGAGAACATCGAAGACGGCGGGCGATGCAAAATTGTTAATGAAAAGAAATGTTTGAACCGAATGTTTGGATCCATGGTTTTCGGGCTCTAAAAACGTTCAATTTTTTGACGTCACTTTTAGCTTTCGAAGCTACTGCAGTAAGGAAAAATCGAATTTTCATCAAAGCACTTGAAAGGCTTCTATTTTTCAAAAATCGTCAAATAGTAGGGGGAAATTTGTTCGTTTTTTTGAGATCGCTCGACTTTTTTAGTCAAAGCACTTGTTATACATTTTTGGAAAGCTAAGGGGTAGGGGAATCAAAATAATTTGGGTGCCAATTTTTTTTCGGACACTTTGGTGTAATTTTCGGACAAATACGACGATCTCAGGCAAAAATCATAGGGTGAAAAATTAATTAAAATTTTAGCTTGAGAAAACGGAGACCTGTTGTATATTTTTGGAAAGCTCTCAAAAAATCAAGATTAGTGATATATAGCGAGTATAGGTGATTTCTTTACCTAACTCGAGATATTAATCCTTAAAAACAGTGTTTTTCAGTGTTTTTCAGCAAGAAACAGCTGTTTTGTCCAGTTTTTGCGCTTTCGGAAGCTCAATATCTCGAGTTAGGTACTGAAATCACTTATACTCGCTATATATCACTAATCTTAATTTTTTGAGAGCTTTCCAAAAATATACAACAGGTCTCCGTTTTCTCCAGCTAAAATTTTAATTAATTTTTCACCCTATGATTTTTGCCTGAGACCGTCGTATTTGTCCGAAAATCACACCAAAGTGTCCGAAAAAAAATTGGCACCCAAGTTATTTTGATTCCCCTACCCCTTAGCTTTCCAAAAATGTATAACAAGTGCTTTGACTAAAAAAATCGAGCGATTTTACAAATTTCCCCCTACTAAAAGTGAAACTGCCTAAGAAACGCCAACGGAATGAAAATCCCGGTTTTTGGTGAGGTGCTCGCTAGAGTTCGGACCACGTTTATCGCTTCGTAGTACTCTACGGTAATCAATTTAAGCCTTGAATTGTTCTTAACATGTTCTTATTTTCACCGATTTGCGAGTATTTTTGCCCATTTTCTGAGAAAATAGTTGATTTAGGGTCTGCGAAGCCTTAAATCTTAAAATGTTCTAAACTTGTTCTTAATATTTTGGCTATCGAAGCATTATGTTCTTACATAGTTTTTCCTTATAAAAAACGTGAAAACGTCTACATCGAAAACTTTATGTGTTTTGAACGCTATTTCATGAATTTTGCATACTACCTTATTACACGAATATTACTGTACTAGTCATTTTATCAACACGAATTGAAAAATTTCGTACCATATTTAAGTAAGCATAAGCTAAAAAATGGGCAGTGGGGGTTAAGTGATTAAGGGCCGGTTGATAAAGGGCAAAATTGGGTACGGGGACGTGCCGCTGGCCAGGGTCCCTTTTTTCAGGTTCTGAATAAGATATCTGACAGGGTCCCAAATTTACAAATTTTCAAGATGTGTATCTGACAGGGTGAGCTTTTGGTTATTTTGGTCAACTTTCATTCTAATCATTTTTGCCACTTCTCTGGGTGAAGATGGGAAAATTTTTCAATTTTTCGTTCTGGCAGGTTCCCAAATTTACCAAATATTCATAGCGGCACGTCCCCGTCGGCCGTCAAGGTTAGTGTCTCCTAGAGGGCCGATAATTGGAAACTGCCATTTGGAGGAATTTGCACTCAATTAATGACTTTATTATTAATCATTGTTAACCGGTTACTTTTTCGAAGCGGGCTACATGGCTTTTTGCGCAATGCAATTGGTTCTTTTCGCATGACGACGGGCCTACATTGTCCAGAGTTGCCCGTCGTTAGGAAGATTCATTGTGACGTCACTTTTTCAAAGGAAAATGAACAATGCGTTGACATCATTTCTCTCATTTTTTATTTCTGACGTCAGAAATTATAGCAATTTTTTATCTCTTCTTACGCTTGTTTTTTCTGCTTTATTTCCCTATTTTTCCTGGATAAAGCGCTAAAAATCAATCAAAGTTGAAGGAAACGGTTAACAAATACAATAATGACCGGTTAGTGAGGGCTGTACTGAAAATATTGCCCTCGGTCAACGCAACAACCTCGCAAGCTCGGTCGTTACTTGACCTCGGGCAATATTTCTCAGTACAGCCCTCACTAACCGGTCATTATTGTATTATTATCTATAAAAAATTGGTGAAGTCATTATTTAATTTTGTTTTGTTTATTGGTTCATTTATTCGCAGAAAGCTTCTTGTTAGGATATTAACTTATACCCGCCCTGGAAATCCTGCATCGCCATACAGCTTTCCAATGATCGAAGTTAAGTAACACACAACATAGAGAGCGCTAGGATATGATATAACGTGTGCGTAGAAACAGTCACAAGCAGGATGATGAATATGAAACCGTTTAAACATTTTTCATTTGTGAAAAGCATGGGACGTGGGTAGAAATTTTCTGTGAGAGATTATAATTAACACTAGGCAATCCTATCGATAGATAGGAGATCACAAGATCACTAAAACAGGGAATAGTTTAGGAGAGGCGTGATAAATTCGGGTGGAGTAAGCAGTGGCGGAGATGTTTACAGTGTTCCAAAACTCTACCGGCAATTTTTTTCCAGTAAACCGCCCTGACGCCCAAACTCTTTCCCGCGTTTACTGACCTATAAACGGACGATAGTATCGTATAGATTAACACGGATCAGTTAAAGAAATCGATTTCGAAAAGCTGAGTAAACATTTCAGTTTCATTTTATTTTGAGCCGCTGTAAACTTTTTCCGACCGGGTGCTAAGGTTTCCATTCAGCAGGCATACAGAAGTAAAAAATATGACGAGGAAAGTCTCACTGCTTACGAATACTTTATTTCTGAAGATATCTTTTCGTTAGTGGACATTTTCCCGCATTTCCCATATCCTCCACGTATTTGGTAGCCTGCACGCACCCCCTCTGACATGTTTTAATCAATAGACCTTATCGGAGTTTTTGATTTTTCTAAAAAAGCGATGCAATTGTGGGACTGTTTCGGGAGTATTACGATAGAATTCCCTCGAGAAATTCCTAAGAGATTTCTAGGGGTAATACTCCCGAAACAATCCCACAATGCATCGCTTTTTTAGAAAAATCAAAAACTCCGATGAGTTCTATTCTGGGGATGCGCGCATTTGGAGAATGGACCTTTATATGCGTTTTCAACATTACGCCGTTGTTTTTCTATCCTGCAAAAAGTAGAGCGTCCTTTATGTGAGTTTCTTGTTGGCGGTGGCTTTCAATATTATCGAACAACGGAGCGTATCAAAAGTACAACTTCCTATTAGAGAGCGTTAATATGTATTCCCTTACTTTGTTTAAAATTCTTCTGAAAATAACAACAACACATCAGTAACGGGAAATATAAATTTTCATTTGCGAGTGAAGTTGCAGGTAGCAGTGTAACATAATGAGAAAACTGTCACATTTCTCCTAGGCGATGAGTTGATAACTGTTGATTAATGGTTCCTACGTAGCGCAGTGATCTAAACGTCCGATTTACCAAATATACTTCGAAAAGAAAATCATCATTTAAAAAATAACTCAATCAATTAAACTTGGACACGTGAACAAATCTTACTATTGCTATTAATTATCGGTACACCATACACCACAAGTGCACTCATTCTAAGGCGAATCACCATTTGAACAGGTTTGACCATATTTTCACCACATCATTATGGTGCCTCCTGATCGGCCCATTACTTAACCACAGAGGAGAACATCAAATCTTCGATACTTAAGAAAGTTATAATATAGAGGTGACTTTTGAGCTCTTTGGATTTTGAAGAGTCCAAAGTACCATATATTTTTCTCGCAGTCTAATTATAGTTCTGCTAAATATAGCAGACATAATTGATTGCGCTTTAAAGCATACAGCTTCAGCCAGTGACAAGTTTATATCTTACAGTTTTAAAGCTTACATCGGCGTTCTCCGGAGCTATTAATAAAATCTCAAAATTCAGCTTGGAAAATGTTTATTGGTATTTTAACCAATCCAAATTTCATTTTTTATATTCTGGTCAACGAAATGGAATATTCCAATGCGGCTATGCAAAAAAATTCATTTAGAATGGTCTGAAAGAATCAAGATCATTAAAGTCAGATTGAGGTCGAGGGAAAAATTGTGGTCTGTTGTCTGGTACAGGCAACAATCAAACACGTTTTTAATAAGAACAAACCATATAAGAACATCAGCCTTCGATGGCCAAAATCTTAAGAACAAGTTGAGAACTTTTTCAAACGTTGTACCCAATTTCTTAAGAAAATATACCAAAATACTCACAAAATGGTGAAATCAAGAACATATTAAGAACACTTTTAGGCTTAATACTCAAAAAATTAAGAACATCTAAAAGGCTTCAAAAATTTTGGATGTTCTTATGAATAAAATAACGTGTAGTGTCGCTGATACAAAACAAAAGGGATTCCCCGGTAATCTCCATCAACGTATCTAAACTTGATTATAAATATAAATGTAGAAAAGGCCAACAGATAATTAGATTAAAACGTTAGATGATTTGCCAATTCGAAGGTTTCGTTCTTATTGATAAACATTATTGGGTAGTCTTGGTGGCTTATAAAGTTGCAGCGTAAGAGTCGTCAGCAGAAATCTTATGTTTTCAAACAAAGCCCTGTAAAATTTTGAAACGCTAGAACATTAACAGCCAAACGATGTTGGGCAAATGTACAGGAAAGACCACTGGACACCTTTTGTCAGCAGTTTTCTCAAAATACAATTGTATGCTCCCCAGCCTGCACGCAACGTTGTTTCAACGTTCATATAACGTTATATGGACGTTTTTAACGTTGGATAAACGTTAAAACAACGTTGTGTGCCAGCTGGGTCTAACCAATTATGTAGATACGCAGCCCTTAAGAAGAGAACTAAACCTACGCAGCAAAAAGCCAAGCACATGCTTTACACATAAACAAAAACAAAAATGATCAAAAATACGATGTAAATAAATCTCGGTTTCCTCTCATCGGAGCTTTCATGACCTGGTTTTTCCATGCTTCACGGTGTCGTAAAACTAGGAATTGATTTTGATTCAAATAAATATTTGAGATTTGCTGAAGTTTATACACTTAATCCTTCCATGAATATCTATGGGTTGCGTTTGACCCAGGGAACGGGTTTTAAGAACAAAAATTGACCATTTATTTGTAAAATTTTCTAGAAAGCTTAGGAATTCTCCTGCTCGGGTTGAAATTTGACGCACATTTTCATCCAAAAGTAATACCACAGATATATGAAAGACCGAAGGGCTAGATAGGCAACTTTGAGCTTTCTCCAGCAAAAAATAGTGAAGCAAAAATTTGACTTTTTAAATTTCGTGCCGATGGATGAGGATAGGATCTATCATTTTAATTGTTTTCGGAGAGCGAGATCAAAAAAATTAGGCGGGGAACGCTATTTCGCATCTCCCAAACCAGTGAAATTGCTTTTTGTCACGTGATTTCTATGGTAGGAAATCCTAACCAAAACTTGCTTCACTTTTCGATAAAGGCCGCGGGTCTAACCCTTCGGGCTTTACAGATCTGTGAGTAAAACCCCTACTTTCCGCGAGATTGAAGCATAGGGCGACAAGTTGATTGTCCTTAAATTATCAAATGTGTTTGTGTTTGTGCGCTAAAATTGAACTTAATTGCTGATTAGTTACAATTTAACGAGCAAAATATTCTTGTTATTGAGTTGAGAAGAGTGCCTTTAATTGATGCTCTTTCGTTGGCAAATCAGCAACATATGTTATTATCAATTTGTTTATTTGTGTATGTCAGCCCAGGCGACTCAACTTTATGATTGTACCCCGATACCTTTATTCTCTATAAAGCCCGGGGGAGGGGGTGGTTGGAGGATGAGGAGTATGTGCGTATGGGACCTAAAAAAACCGACCCTTAGAGAGACAGATTTTTGCTGAAAAGGTGACTTTTAGAGAGACTTTTTTACAATTTTTTCACTCTAAACTAAAGTTTTTTTCTAAGAATCGTAAATTTTCCGACCCTTAGAGAGACTAATTTGAATTTTTCTGATTTTTGCAACCCTTAGAGAGACTTTGAAAGGTGAAAAAACTGACCCTTACCGTCCGCGCATACCCAGCACCCATTCTTGCCTAGTAAGTACCCTCCCTCGAACTAAAGGATAGCAAAGGACCTCTGTGCAATTAGTGAAGTATCTTATAAAAACTTCAGCTCATCCCTACTCTATGACACCTAAAAATCTACAAAAAGAAATTAAAAAATATTCATGCTCGTGTACAGCACGGTATCAAAGTAAACATTTCAATTCTTTTCAATTCAAACATTTTCTTATCTGATCAAATCTTAAATGCCTTTGATTGATTAGGGTGGGTGAAATGCACAATCAATATCAGAAAAATGTTGAAAACTTCAAATTAAATTTCAATTGAATTTCATTGCAATAATTAAAAGAAAAGACCGACAATGAACTCAAACGCACCCTTATACAATGCATTCCGAGGGTCTCGAAAAACCTATCCTTAAGGGCGGCACATGCCGTGGGTCAACCCATATGAGTACCACCCGAGTACCACCCCCGGGCCAAAGGTATGGTGAATTTACAGCCCTCCAGCGTAAAAAGAATTTAAACAATGGCCTTGGCAGTCGCCAATTCACATCTAAATTCAGAAATTGTTTACAAATTACACTATTATCGAAGTATTACCGTCGGGTGCTCTCTGAAGTTAGATTAATTATGATTGCATCCCTTTAAAAATGTCTTGTTGTTTTCATCGCTTGTTTCGTTACATTTGTTGACAGATTTAAATCAAATTTCTCTCTTCTTTCTAACTATACTTTAGCAATGAAATTATGAAAATTAAGACTTTATCTTTATTAACCATTATACAGTTGTCTGCAAACAAAATGCATGTAATTCCTATAATTTCATTCTAGAGTATTCTGATAAAAATTTGATGAATGGAAGAATATTGACATTACACAGCCCGTATTAATCCTAAACGCCCACGGAAGAAAAATGAAACAAAGGAAATAATGTTCTACGTGCCTTTTGAAAATCTGTTTAAATCTGTACCTGACTTCACCATACATCGTTTTATCATATTTGGCAAACGCGACCAATAATGACCCATACACCTTTTTTTATGGAAACCCTTTCAAGTCTTGGCTAAGCGGTCAAAATACACACGACTAAGAATATGATCAGACGTTTACGGTTTAGTATTGACTCGAGATGGTTTTTGTTACGGATAGGAACGGTTCATATTAAGCAGTTATTGGACAAGGTCGAATCCAATATGCAAAAATATTGGGCGTGCGAGAAAAGATATTCGATATCTTTTCTCGTAGCCCAATATTTTTCATATTGGATGAGACTGCGTCCAAATAAATGGTTTATTATCCGTTTATCGCTAAAACATTTCTCGTTTTCAAACATAATTCCAATTTATAAGCTCGTAAATCAGGTTTCTTGGTAGTTTTTTATTCAAAAGTCTTATTTTTATTTTGTGACGTAACGTCAAAAAGAAGATGCTCAATTGTCATTGAACTCGTTGTGTCTCGGGTGAGTTAGGGCGTGTCTAGATTTTTAAAAATCACAAATCCCGAATCCGCGACCAATAGCACCCATTCTCAGGGATTCATTTATGGATTTTTAGATGACCCATACCTGAAGGTTTCAGGACCCGGTTGTTACGTAATTAAATATTAACCTAAAAATTAATTATTAAAGAAAGTGTGAATTATGACGTCATCAAATTATGACGTCATAAATCGTAAATTAGCTCTAACTCTATAAGTACATGTCGAGTCTTTCTCAAATTTGGACCAAAGATGCATCTTAATGGTGTCAAACATTTCCACTGAAAAATATTTTGAAATTTTTGATGACGTCAGCACAAAATGCAAAAAATCGAAAAATGCAATTTTTTGCTGACGTCATCAAACCTTTCCTAAATTTTTTTTTCAAAAGGTTACATTTCAGTTAGATGCATCTTTGGTTTAAATTTGGGAAAGATTGGACATGTATTTTTAATATTATAGCGATTATACGATTTATGACGTCACCAAATTCGATCAAATTATGACGTCATGATTACAATTTCTTTATTGATTAATTTTTAGGTTAATATTTAATTACGTAAAAACCGGGTCCTGAAACTTTAATGTAAAGAGGTAATTTAGAGCCCTAAGTGGATCTCTGAATCTGGCTGCTATTGGTAGCGAAAACTTAGGGTAAACTGTTAGGTTTTTGAGACTTGCCCTAAGTCACTCGAGGTGACGTCAATTCTTGAAATATGTAGCCTCCATGGAAGCTATATATTCGAAAATATTGGACAGCAAAGAAGCCAATCAAATGTCGCTATTTACGCGCGTCGGATAATAATGGTTCATACCGGAACGTTTGGGGGCAAGAAAATGGGAGTATTTCCGTTGAAAATAGTGGAGCGTAACTGTTACACCGATTGGTGTCTACATAGTGTTTCATCAGGACCGTTATGTCTGAACTTAGTCTGCACGTTTTTTTACAAGAACATCCAAAATTAATTGATTAATTAATTAATTTCAACATTTTGCGAGTATTTTAGGCCATTTTCCTAAAAAATTGCGTGTTTTAGAGTCTGCAAAGCCTTAAAATGTTCTGAACTTGTTCTTAATATTTTGGCCATCGAAGCCCTTTGTTCTTATAAAAAAACGTGTAGTCTAAAAGGATTCCCTGTTATAAATGACAAACGCAAAAACTCTAAAAAAGATGACTCGACATTCTATGCTTCAAATTTTAATCGTAAAGTTGGCGAAATTTCTTCGTAAGCAAACATGTTTGTTTTAGCAAGATGTACACGTTTTTTTTATAAGAACATTCAAAATTTATGAAGCCTTTGGATGTTCTTAACTTTTTGAGTTCTAAGCCTAAAAAAGTTCTTAACATGTTCTTTTTTTCCCCATTTTGTGAGTATTTCTGTCCCTTTTGCTAACAAATCGGGTGTTTTAGAGTCGCGAAAGCCTTATAATGTTCTTAACTTGCTCTTAAGATTTTGGCCATCGAAGCCTTATGCTCATATATAGTTTGTTCTTATAAAGAACGTGTATGGGTTTGCTGATTGTGATTTGTTGTTTAAGCTCACAAGAGATATAAAACTTTGGCCAAGTGTCAAAAAGGAACTATCAGTCAGCACAACAAAAAATCATCCCATGACACGACATTTTCTTGTTTCACAATAACCGGCATTTCCATAAGGCACATTACAGAATAGACTTCCTCGTCATGAAGATGTCAATTCGGGCAATTTATCTCTCTTGATTAAAAACAGTCTGATTAAAAAAGAACATTGATGTAAACTAACAAATAAAACCCTGGAAATTAAGAATTATTTAAGGAGCTACGTAGATAGAATTAAACTATCAATCCGTTAAAAAGGCTGATTGGTTTGAAACTTTCTATATTAGAAAAATATTTAATCTAAATATCAGGACAAGTGTTTGAGAAAATCTATAAATCGTTATGACTTTAATTGCTCCCGATTGGTTTAAATTTGCGCAACTTCCCTGTGTAACCCTCCTGTTTGTTTTTCTGTTTTTTTTTTGTTTTTTTTTTATGTCTCTAATGTATCAAATATTGCTTGCTAAGTGGGAAATGAAAACAAAACTGTCCCCGCAGTTAATATACCGTCAACCAAAACAGTTTGGAAAATTAGAAACCAATATTTTTGTATTCTTAAAGGAAACAAGCAACATGCTGAATGGACCTACCTAATGATTAACATCAGATGAAAATAAGGAAAAAGTGACAATAATTGTACAAAAATTCAGAATGGAAAAATAAAGCTTGTGTGTTGAATAATGTAAAATGGGAAAAAGGAATTTCCCCAAATACGAAAATCACTTAAACCATTCAGGCCCAAACAACCTTTTAAGCTTTTTTTGGCCCAAATTTGCCCAAAATAATTTTCCTTAAAAATCTGACTCCGTCACATTTTGGGCATTGCCATTTTGCATCATTGTGCAAAAAATCAGAAAAAATTATGAGTCAACATTGAGAAAAGCTATATTTTCTTATTTGGTTAAACGGAATTTCCCCAAAATAAGAAAATCCGTCTTTTAAGGCGAATAAGAATTTTCCGGGAAAAACCACTTCAGCCATTCTTTAGAGAATCTTGCCATCCATCTTTGTACAAAAAATCAGAAAAAAGTAATGACAGGATTTTGCACAAAGTCCAGAAAACCCTATTTTTAGGTAGTTTTTGGCCCAAATTTGCCCAAATAAATTTTTCTCAAAAATCGGGCTCCGTCACGTTCTGGGCATTGCCATTTTGCATCATTGTGCAAAAAATCAGGAAAAACTAATGAGCCAATCCTGAGAAAAGCTGGTAACAGACGGACGAACGAACGAACGGACGAACGGACGAAAGGACATGGGTTAATTTATAGAGGAGGTAGGTCCAAAAAGTTTTCATTTACAGGAAGATATTAGATTTTTGAAGTAAACAGTTTAATTTAGAAAGAAACTGACTGTTTTTTTTTTTTCAAGTGAAACATTTTGTGTATTTTTAAAGGAAAAAATATGGGTTTTTTTAAGGAAAATATATGTATTTTTAAAGGAAAACATTACATGTGTTTTTCTGAAGGAAATTTGCAGTATATCTAAAATAGAACATGTTTGTGAACTTTTAAAACGAAATGTTCCTAGCTACTTATTTTTTAAGAAAAATCATCTTGTAAGGGAGATTTTATGCGTATTTCATAAGGAAAATGCGTACGCTTTAAGTAATCAAACAGTAGAACCCCGGGGGGGGCACTCAAGGTAAATGACCTACCAGACGTTCGGCCCTTAAGGGTAGGTTTTTCGTAGTTCAGCTAGTGCACTGTAAGGGTAGGAAATTACAGAACTGCACTGAACTGCACTGTAAGGGTAGGAAATTTTGGTAAAAGGCCAATTTTTTGGTAAAATTATCACAAAATTGTTCAATTTTGGAGGAAAAATTCCACATTTTCTTGGAAAATTGCAAAAATTTTCGCCCTTACGGGCAAGAAATTTTGAAAAAGTGCACTGTAAGGGTATGATTTTTCATGGAAATTCACTGCACTGTAAGGGTCCGATTTTAGAAGCCAAATTTTGGGCCGAACGTATGGTCGATTTCAGATCGAGTGCCCCCCCGGGAGTAGAACATAATACAATGAAAATCGAGCCTCATTTCTTGAAATCGTGTCCGCCTTTGATTATCACCGGGAAAAACTTGAACTCAGTGGGTTTCAGAGGACGACCAACAAAACGCATGACGGCGTGCACGTGAGATTGAAATGAAACAAAAGGAAATTCTCCATAGATCTATATTGTAATCTCATTTAATGATTCTATTGTTTTCAAAATGTAACAACCTTGTCATTAAGGTAAAACATGGACACAAAAGACAGAGTAATTTACAATCAAGGGTTTTTTTCATACGTCATTCGTGGTTTCTTTGGTAGGAAATCCTACCAAAATTTGCTTCACTGTTCGATAAAGGCTGCGGATCTAGCCCTTCGGGCTTTACAGATCTGTAATTCAAACATATCGTATAAAGATTGTGATTTTCATAAAAAAGCGAAAAGCCAGACGATAATTATCGAATCAGGTGCAAGGATGGCTAACCAGAGATTTCAGATTTAATAGCAAATCATATCTCTAGGCTGATTCTTATGAGAATGGACAAAAATGTTCACCACACGGTGAAAATAAGAACATGTTAAGAACATTTGTAGGCTTAAAACTTAAAGCGAATGTTTTGATAATAAAAAGTTTATTGTTCATGAAAATAAAAAGTGTAGTCAACCCAAATGAGCCAATTAACTTTTGGTTTAATTAACAAAAAAACGATGAAAGGAAATAGATTGCACTAAATAACAAAACAATAGTAATGATTTAATGAGCTCTTTCTAATTATAAGAAACATTACAGATAATGTAAGAATATGATTTCTTTTGACAAGCGAGATAGAGGGGGAGAAAAATCGAGCCTTCTTTCTGTAGACCGAATTCCAAAAATTCTAATTCGCCGTTTAAAGCGATTCCTTAAAATTCTAATCTTGATAGAGTATACACAACAGCAACCTATATTATATCTGTAACTTATTCTAGTTGTCTAAATGATAGTCTGAGTATGTTCTTATAAAAAAAACTCACATGTCTTAATAAATGGAAACCAGGTTGAATATCAAAACAAGTATTTAAGTGCATTCGACACCTTGCACTAGAGAACATTTAATATTTGAATCTTGTGCTGGCGACAAGTACACAAACTGACTAACAGCTGATCGAAAACGTTAATTTGGATTTTGAGATATTTTTTTCAGCAGGACTGATCGATTGATAAATATAGATTTTGATATTCAGATCATTTGAGTTTTGATACACAAAGATGAAAGGCTTAATGAGGAAATTATCGAAAGGTGAGCTTTTTTTGGAATTCTTTTGTTATCAATTCATTTTGAAAAGAATGTCGTCCACCAACCCTTGGAGCTTTGTATTCATTCCACTTGGTGAAATTCAAAACCGTTCATTACAGCTTGTGGAGAAGTTAGATTGGTCCAACAGAGTACCATTAAAACATTCGTTTTAGAGCTTTTACTAAAAATGTCAGCCATTCAAAACTTTTATGATAAAATATTGTAACCTTCCAATCTGCTGGGCTTTTGGTTCGGATCTTCAATGGGTCTTTGCGTACAACATACAATATTCAAGTATTATAGAGGTGCCACGTTATAACCATGAATATAGGAAGTGTAAAGAAAAGTCCTATATAGCATCTTTTTTCAGGAAAGGTTGATGACTGCTAAGGTTTTCCTGCGAGAGGAAGGGATTTTCAAACAAAGTGTGGTCGTTTGGTAGAACAGTGACAAACAAGCCTTTTTAAAAGAAGCAGTAAATTTTGATTGAGGCATGGCTGTTCTTTTTTCGCGATTTTCAGGCCTCATTTATGCCCACGTTATCAATAATTGGCTTTCAAAGGCGTAAAATCAGCATTTTTTTCTAGCTATTCCTGAAATCTGAGGCTTGGATTGTTCTTAATTTGTTCTAAAGTTTTTGACGAAATCGAGCCTCGTGTTCTTATAAAATTGTTCGTAGAAAAAAAGTGTTTATACTTGGTTAGGAAGCCGTGTATGACATAACACTCCTCTTCCCTCTTTTAAAGTATACATGGAAAAATGCTAATTAAAACGCCCCCAATATTTTGTATGTAACGTTAACAATTTCCAAAAAAGAATTTGAAAAACTGGAGCAGTCTATTGATGGTTGAATAAAAAAACAATCAAAATGATAGACTTGGCGATTTTAATAAATTTTTGCATTTTTGGGCTTCATTTGATGGTGCAAGGAGCTTGCTAACTATAGGCAATAGAAACTCTCGTGTCCGTGTTCAATCGTTCGGTGAGCCTGCGTTGTTATTCTTTTAGAAATGACAAATACAACTCAAAATTATAGTCATGAATAGGAACGAAACCACAATTTCCTATAATTTCTTTTATCTGTGACGATTGATTTGAAAGACCACTAAAGGTCACACTGTTCACAAGGAAGAAAACAGAATCACACCAACCAACCACCAGGCAGGAGACGGAAAAGCTAATAAAACAAACGATCAAAAGTACATAATTGAATTTAATTTTCCCTTACGTATATCGTCATCATTCTATTGGATTCATTAATAATTTCTAATGAGATCCACACACATTATTGATGAGATAAATTAGATTAGGATACATGGCAATCCCGTCCGTTCTTGCAACCACCAAATGGTTTTGAATGTTTCCTCACACTATGACGATGAATAGGAACTCCGTATCCAGTTGTTCTTTCCATTGTTAAGGAAGAATAAGAAATATTTCACATCTTCGTGTCACCTCGTCATCACTGGGTGGAGTTTTCAACAAGGTCTCTATTTGATTGGATATCACAGCTATGATCAATTAGGGACTATTGTTTGTTGTATAAACTTCAGCATAGAAAAGATGTATCCATTTCGCTGTTGGAGTTTTTTACAACGATACATGTAGCTCCATTGCTCTTTGTCTGGTACGCAATAAACAATTCATTAACCATAAATCTTCGAAAAAGTTTCAAGCTGATAATCATCGATTCTAGAGCTTTGATAATTATTGTGGTATTTCACAGCTTCTTTTTCGTTTGTCAATCACCTATAATCCCATCAAAACATGAATTAAGTCCATCATATCTAATTAAGAATGATTTGATTAGTCTCTGTTTAATCATCCATGTCCAGGTATATAAAGGAGGGCTGTGCACTACTTCATTAGTAGTGAGTACTGATGCATTTGGTTCAGGACTCGAATTTGACTTTGTATACTTGATTTACTCTACTGTATTTTTCATGTCATGCAAAGTATATGGAATTCCACTAGTAGAAAGTTACGAAGAGGATTCTATTGTAAGTGTTTGTATTGAAAGGAGCACATAGTACTCATACTCTCGTATAGAAGTAATTACTTCACTTTGACGGTGAAGGTTTTTTCATAATTAGGTAGTTAATGCTCTGCAATTAAGAGAAGGATCAAGGATAAATGAAACAATCCAGATAGAAAAAGGGGCGCCCAACCCTTCCTTCTATCGAATAAGGAGCCTTCGGGTCGCCTACGACTGCCGATAAAGTCTTAATTACTTTAAATGGTACAAGACCGTTCAACCATTACTTAAATTGTCAGGGTTTTCTTAAGTAATTCCAGTCAACTCTCTCTAATTCGAACATCTATTATTCTAATCTTTTTTGTAATTCGAACTAAAATATTGTGGTCCTCAGCTAGAAAGTGGTTGAAATTACTCTCTTTAATTCGAATTTTTCTCTATTTCGAATGATATGTTTGGTCCCGTAACAAGTGATACTGATAAGTGAAGCCGTTGAAGGACATACACTTTTTTTATAAGAACCAGTAAAATTGTTCTGAGGCTCGGTTGTTCTTATTTCTATGACACTTTGAGCCTCAAATTGTTCTTCTCCTGTTCTTATTTAAAGGGTGAAATTGGAGGTATTTTAAACGCTATACCCAATTTTTACTACTCTAATCCCTAAATTGCTTGAAATTGAGCTATTTTGGGCTCAGAATTGCTCTTAAATTGTTCTTATTTTTTGTCGATTTCGACCTTCATTGTTCTTATAAAATTGTTTTTATATAAAAAAAAGTGTAACTGAGTTGGAGAGGAACACTTTTTGCAACGTCATCCAATCATAGATTTTTAGCAAAACAACAAAATATCCTTATTAAGGTGTAAACATAACAATGATCTTACAGGATGGTAGCGATCAAAAAGTACAAAATGACGGATTTTGATATCTCGATCGTCAATTACCGGTCTATTTGTCCACTGTACGCCTTTCTTCCTCTAAATTGAAAAGACCACTAAATGGCAGATCATTTAACGAAAGTAAGGGAGGCGGGTGAATAATATACTTAGGATCGACTGGTTTTATGTAGTCGGAAATCGGAAAATTTATTTAAGAACTCAGTGTGAAGAAAATTTAGTATTGTAATGTCCTGAATGTTGCGGTGTGAACCTTATAAATGATTTTGCATATTTGGTTCCACCTTCGAAACAATAAAGGAATTCTCTCAGGTTTATGTCCTGAATGTCTTGGCGTAAACCTTTTTGCATATTTATTTTAAACTTCGAGGCAATAAAGAATTTCTCTCGGGCTTTGCAAGCCAAATGCCACCGTTTTGGGTAGAATTAAGATTCCATTGGCCCTGTTTTTGCGGGATGGACGAGAGATGGTAAAGCGTTGTTTGTTGCTTGGCAGTGGAAGTTCAGTCCGGGAAATGGGATCTTATCCGAAACGACATTAGGTGGACACAACAAACATAAATTAATCGAACAGAATAAAAACATTTTCGAAGATAAAGGAGCGGATATTACCGGATCGGATGTTTTTTGTCTCGCTTCAAACGAAATCATCAATCAAATTAAATTGAAGACAGTCCGAACAGAAGATTACATTTAAGCGGACCTGTCATATGAAAAATACATTTTCAACTTAAAAATCGTGATTTCAGTTTTGTTGAACATTTATTAATTAAAGGGTTGGGTTGAAGCTGGTCATTGAAGGTTCTATTTTTACATTTAAGTGTTCCTGTTTCATATCAGACACATTTTTCATATCAGGACAGTGTCTGCCTATTGTTATATTACGCTGATATAAGCATAAGAATGTTTTTCTTTTCCTCTTTCTGACCAATCTTGCTCCGCCTCCGTGTCAATCCAATGTGAAAAAGCTTGTGAATAGAAATTGAAAAGTAAGCAAACGATATCACTCTATATAGCTTGTTCTTATAAAAAACGTGTAACCATGTTCTTGTTTCTTATATCTTTCAGACATGAAAGCATCCAAGGAAATCATTGTTTGCGTGGAAGAGAAAGACGGCAAAGAAACGTTAACCTTGAAACGAAGCATCTCTCTCGAATCCCTCACCAAGATCCTCTCCAAAAGCCAAGAAAGTTTAAAAGCAGGAAAAGAAAAGAAACCACAAGTAGAACCGAAGCGTAAATTATCCGGACTTTCTCTACGTATCCGTAAAATGAGCGCCCAGACCGAATTAACGAGACGTGGCCGTATCTCGAGTAATAATGACGGATCTCAGACAGAACTACGACGTGGACGTAATTCAAGTTTTGTCGAAGGTCGGCAACGTAAAGTCAGCATCCAGCCCGACTTTAACATCGGAAACGTCGTTATCCCAGCCGAGAAACGAGTTCGTAAAGGAAGCCTTCAGCCCAACATGTTGACTATGGGACGACGTAACAGCACACTTTTGAAAAAGGACCCTAAAGCACGAAAAATGAGCGTGCCAGCTAACATGAAATTTTCAACAGAACGCGTGCGTGTACGGCGTGTCAGTTTCGTGAATCAGAACACGGGTGAAACATTTCAGATGAACAAGAAATAATCACGTTGTTTAGAGTAATATCACGAAAATCTTTTTTTCTCGTATACAACAGACGAATGAATAACAAGGAGAATGAGGCAAATGGATGCATGCAGCTAAGCCATAGAAGCAAGTAATGTTGCTTTCATCCGCTATGAGTAGAGACCAATATAAGAGAGAACTGGCAAAATAAATAAACGACACTTACTTTCACTTTATCCGTATATAGTTCTTCAAAAACTCCTCAATTTCAATGGCATTTCTTCTTTGGTCAAATTAAATGGACCTGAAACGTTAAAACAATATCTGATATTAAGCAGAATCAAGTTTGCTGCTGGGAAAGCAAACAAGATTGTTTTTCATGTTTTTAGAGAAAGCGGTTTTTGATGCACTATTGATGTTTTTAACGAATATTATTTTTTTTACAAAAATATTTTTTGGATATTGTACATAGAATACAATTTTTATGCATTAAATAAGTAACAAAATTCTTATGTATAATTCGATATATAGGATATAGAGCGGTTACTCAATAAGGGCGACCTATAAAATATTTCACTTTTTTATAAAAAATATGTATATATCTTGAAAGATAAAAAACATTGCAGATAATTACACACCTATAGAATTCTTCAGGCCCGGCGGAAGCGGGGAGACTAGGGAGACTTCAGCCTCCCCACTTTTACGGTTGTTCCGCCGGGCCTGTTCTTCCCACAGAAATTTTACTTTAGTCATTGGTATACTAGAGAAAATTACACTCCTCTTCTTCTGACGAGCAATTCAAATGTAAACATTCTTTTTTTTTTTTTTTTTTTTTTTTTTTTTTTTTTTTTTTCTTTATTGAAACAAAAACACGTGTACACTACGAACATATTACAAAACATTACTTAAACATAAAATATAGTCCCTCCCCCCGCTAGGAACTAACGTTATATCGCCAGAGGTACTAGACTATGTAAAAATAAATAAATAAGTAAATAAAGAAAAAATCTTGGAGAAGGAAGCTACAATTGTTAGGTAAAAGCCTAAAATAAAGCACCGCTAAACCTTCCAGTTTCGTTAAGAAATTAAACGACAGAACAAAGAATAGATTTATTTAGATTTGAAGTCAAACTTTCATCCCCATATAATAAAAGCCGACAGAAAAAAGGAGGGTTAAGCGGCGGATGAAAAATAATGCCTAGGGTCTGAAGTTTGTCGAACAAAGAATGTCTTGCATGGGAATATATAGAGCAGTGCAGAAGAAAGTGCTGAGTGTTTTCAACAGAGTTAGTTCGGCAACCACAGAAAGGGTCTAAAGTGTCGCGGAGGAAGCCATGTCTAAATTTATGCTCGTTGAGATGGCTGAAACCGACCCGAAGTCGATTAAGAAAGATCACTCCTTGAATGTCAGGAACATCAAAAACATGAGATTGCTTGGGTCTCAAAAATTCATAGATTGCTTTTTTGAAAGTTTTAATTGAAGGTAGATCTCGTATATTACCTCCCAGAACATTCCACTGAGATATGCAGTACGGAAAAAAAGTGTTACGGAAACGCTCAGTTCGTATATTTAGAGGATAAATAGGATTTCTTGTTCTAAGGCTACCTGGTGCTGTAAGTCTTACTGGCAGGTAGTTACGTAAATACGAAGGGGCTAAATTGTTAATAATTCCATAGAAGAATGTCATTCTTCTAGCAAAGCGCCTGTCAGCAAGACTTTCAAGACCAAGTTCTGAATATAGTTTTTCTTGAGACGTTCCACGAAAACAGCCTGTTATAGCTAAACAGGCATTATATTGAATAGATTCAAGCTTCTGCACAAAGGTAGCATTTCCTGGGCGGTCATATACGAGATCACCATAATCAAGATGAGGCCTAATGAAAGATTTATAAATGGTTAGTAGAGATCTCCTAGGCACATGCTTGCGAAGCCGGTTAATAAGACCAATTCCTTTATTGGCCTTTTTTATCTTCTCGTCTAGATGGCGATCAAAAGAAAGTTTTGAATCTAAGATTAGACCAAGATGTTTCTGGTACTCACTGGTCGCGATATTAGAATTATTAAAGGAGATTACTGGAGCATTAGGAGGAGTGAGTCTACAGGTAAAATAGACTTCAATGGCTTGCTTAGATGGGTCAGGGTTAAAAGACATCTTCCATTGATGAGCCCAGTCAGTTATCCTGGAGAGATCTCTGTTAAGTACTTCAAGGCTCAAAAGTTGATCAATCACAAGAGAGAATAAAGAGGTATCGTCAGCAAAAATCTTCGGTTTTGACTCAAGGTTTTTTGGAAGATCATTAATATAAATTAAGAAGAACCAATGGACCCAAGAATCGAGCCTTGAGGTACCCAGCATTGATTCGCTTCCATCAGATGTTTTTCCATTTAACACAACTCTCTGATGCCTATCGTTAAGAAAGCTGCGAATTAAGGAAAACAACGGTCCAGTCACCCCATAAGATTTGAGTTTAAAGAGTAAGCCATCGTGCCACACCCGATCGAATGCCTTTGAAATATCTAAAAACACCCCCTGGTATCTAGAGAAGGATCTTTGTCAAACCCTGTATAAATATCATGCGTTATGGATAACAACTGAGAAATGCAGGAATCCCCCTCCCGAAAACCAGACTGACAAGGAGAAAAATAAGTTATTGTTTTCAAAATACCTGTAAAGTGTATCGTAAATACACTTTTCATATATTTTTCAAAAACACAGGAAGAAGAGACACTGGTCTGTAGTTTTTGGCTATGCTCCTGTCTCCCTTTTTATAGACAGGAACCACGTTACCTTTCTTCCACTGTGATGGGAAGATGCCAGAGTTGATAGAAAGATTGAATATGCTAAGCAAAGGTTTTACTAGAGACTTACCACAGATTCTGACCATACGAGTAGAAATATTATCCCACCCATGGGCCTTGTTAACATTCAAAGAATTAATAATAGACTCGATTTTTTCTTCTTCAAATACAAGATTATCCAGTCTAGAGTTAGTAAGAAATTGTTCAGGTGGCAAAACACTGCCAGTATCGATAAGTGAGCATTGGTTTGAGAAAAAAGAGTTAAAAATATCGGCCTTCTCAGAAACATCACTTATAAGGACGTTTCTTTCATTTCGAACAGGTGGAATTTTCGGGGTTTTACGTACGTTCAGAAACTGCTTCAGCGTAGACCAGTATTTCTTACTTCCTATGTTTGGATCATTTAAAGAGTTGCCAAGACGAGAAAAATAACTATCCTTGGCGCAGTCTTGATGGCCAATCTGCACCTGTCAACCATGTAAACATTCCAGCCAGTTCTCCCTATTTCGCTTACAAAGTGCCTTATCTAGCACCCTGGTGCAGAAACGGTAAAGCTCTGAAGGCCGGGAAGATTTTCAACATCTGGAAGGTTTAGATTGCGGAATTTTGCACCAAGAGTAATGCTCAATGGGAGGCCTGGACCCCAGCCATCATTTTCGGGCTTTACACTGGAGGGGAGTTCAGCCCGATTGTCAAAGACCGACTACTTTCGCGGGCAGAAACTTTCGCATTTTTCGCGATTTTGATCCTTTTTTGCGAAAGTTTCTGCCAGGTAAGATATTAAACCTGAAAAACGCGAAACTTTTCTTACTCACTTTTGCACTGTTTGCTAAATTTTTGCGTGTTTTATGAGTTTTTGTTACCAAAAAATGTAAATTTTATATGAATTCACGAAAGTTCTATCTGTGAAATTTCGGCTAAAACCATAATTCGCGAAACTTAAATTCGCTAAATTTCGTGACTTTTTGACTTCGCGAAACTTTCTGACCACGAAACTTTCTGCCTCCGATGGTAAATTGGCCCCGCTCCTTTAGAGCATTTAACGTGGGCGGGTGCCATCGGAATATCAAAAAAAAAATGTCTTTTGCGAGAAGATTTAACGAGTACTGAAATTAACAAAGCCGCGCATGAAAAACACTTATGGGGCATTTACAACCACTTAAATCCATCCTTAATTGTTCTTGAGTGCTCAAGTTCTGTTTTGAAGAGAATTAGGGAACACAATTAAAGGGAGAGTGTTCTACTTAGGCAAATGGAGGGTACCTTTTTTGGTCCCGCTAAGGGTGGGAAAATCAGAAAACCAAATTTCAGTCCCACTAAGGGTCGGAGAAATAGGTAAATTTCAACTTTTTACCCCCGGAAAGATCGAAATTTGGTCAAAATTGGCAATACACATAGGGTCGTAAAATTCACAGAAATTTTCCTTTGTTTTCTCCTAATTTTTAGTCCCTCCCCGTCAGCTCGCCATTTTCCTAAAAAAACCGGGTGTTTTCGAGTGCACAAAGCCTTAAAATTTCTCGACTTAACATTTTGACCATCGAAGCCATCTTCTTATAAGTACAGTTTGTTCTAAATTAAACTAACAAATATTTCTAATTGGATGTAAAGTTAATCGTTAGGAAAATTATTTCTTCTGAGAATATTTCTTCCAAAAACCAGCGTGTTTAAAAATTCCGGTAAGACGATTGCAACTTTTTGTTGAATTGTAAAAGTGTTGAAAAGTCGAAAGTGAATTTTCAACAGCTCGAGTAAGTAGTATTGGTGAAAAGTGAACAGTTTTTTAATTACTTTTCAATTGTTTACCCATCAACACCCTCCCTATTTAGCGGTTTTCGAGATGGTTTCCATGAAAGTAGTGACGATCTTATGGGTAAAGTTAAGGGCATCATAAAAATTCCACAAAATTAAATAATCATTTGGTCGAATGAAAGTGAATTGATTATTTTTAACCCTCTAATTTGATTCTATAGAAAAATGACAAAATTAAAAATTGGCAAACTAAAGGAGATAATATAATTAATTAATTTCCGATAAGAAAGGAGATTTTGGTCAAAATTTTGACCCTAATTAAAAAAGCATATTTTTATTTAATGACTCAATCAACGGTGAGCGTTTCGAAATTAACTTGTCTATTCATATCCAGCAGGTCGTTAGCAAACTCGAACCCAGGCCCTTTGATCGTTTCCAATAGCATTCTAATTGCCACCGCAGGAAGCCTAAAGCTTCCGAGGATGGCATTCATAGCTTCACGCATAAGGAAGTTGGGCAAACATCTCATAATTTTGCGCGCGTTTTTCAGTATTTTAGTTCCGGTTAAATGGTGTACCGGTAACATTCTTAGCTTGACTGTATTTCTATTGTTTTATCATCATTAAAAACACTTTTCCGGATTTGTTTTGATCTGATTACCCATTTTCAAAGCTCTATATGTCTTTTTTTATTACCTCAGGGAGTCGAATTAAGGGAAATTCCTTTTTTGTTGGGAAATTCCCTATTTAAACCACAAGTAGTTATTAACCGCTCTGAGCAACGCAAATTAGAAATTTGTATCCTTTCAAAAACTTGTCGTGTGACTATTGCATTAAAAAGGCAGTTTAGTACAGTAGCGTTTAGTATGATATAAACAAGCCATTATATTCTATTATTTTGGTAATAAAAGAGATGACAAAAAAAAACAGATAAATAACTTTATCTTATCTCTATAAGAAGATATCTATGAGATGGACACAACTGGCTAATATTTGTAGACTAAATTTTGCTTCAGATGAGATGCCATTCTAACAGAAGTAACGGCTATCAGTAACATTTCTTTCCAAATTCAACAACTTATTTGATCGTTCTTCTGCGGTGGCACTTTAATGAAAATTATGGCTAGTAGTAAGGTACGAGATTGGGTCGAGATCAAAGTAATTTTTTTATTAAGCTCTACAACCCTTCAGTGTTTATCAGGCCCGGTGGAAGCGGGGAGACTTCAGCTCCACTTTTGAGAAAGTGAGATTTTTTTCTTTAAATTCCTAGTGAATCTCATCCCATTTGAGCCTTCAGCCTCCCCAATTTTACGGTTGTTCCGTAGGGTATGTTTATCTGAAATAGCCAAAACAGCTAATACTGCATAATAAAACTGCAAGAGGTTTAACTTTAGATCTAGAGCAGGCAAGACGGAAGCTTTTTAAATTTGATACTGCAAATGAGGAAATTTAAGCAATTTTACCGACAAAGGAAAATATCGGGGTTTTTTGTGAAAATCTGGTACGGCGGAAGTCATACCTGCAGTTCAGTCAAGCTTAAGACAAGGTTTCATCATAAAGTGAAAAAAACTTTTGTTTGGCCCAATAGAAAAATCTAAGTTACTTTTTCATCTTTTCTACCAATTTCAAAGACTTGAATTAATCCACGTTTAGTTATTTCCCAACAAGGAATTATTTTCAGGGTTTCTTTTTGTCCTCCAAAGAACAATGTAACAAATTTTACCGATACTTCCAATTTTAAGAACGTACTTTAATAGCATAGATGGACAGAATCACGCGACAAGAGTAAAGAAATCTCACGTATCAGTAAAGAAAATAATCACTCCTTATATAAGACCACTTATCGACAACGAGCTCCTAGAATGAACGATTGACGTAAAAGGTATTAGTGCAAACCAGATACTAAAAAGATTCAACCTTAATGGAGCTTCAAGATTGCACCGATAAGGCGCTAATATATACAAAATGGAGTAGTGGAAAGGTGAAATTTCAAAACTTCCTCATATCTCTCTCCGAGGGAGTAGGGTTGCCATCTGACGGGTATGCGACGCCTGACTTTCGACCATCAGAGACTTAGCGCAACTAAAAGGGAGAAAAAAGAAGTAAAATTTTGTGAGTTTGACGACCTTCATCGGGACTAATTTGACTAAATTTCGATCTTTAAAGTGGCAAATACGTCCAGACCCCCATACCTCCTGTTTGAGGTACAACAAAAGACTAGAGTTGAATCTCCTGAAAAAATATACATATAGTCTGAGGGTTAGTTACTCTTTATAGGAACCAGAAAATTCTAGCCGAGGTTCATCTTTTCTTTTTTTTGTTATTTTAGAATACTCCACTTTATTCCTCCATGGATTTATCATAGAGACTCTGGATAAACATCGAATGAAACGGTGGAGAGCGAAGTATTGACTTTCTTATTGTTTCAGAAAACAATCGATGCTTTGTCCGCAAAAGGACAACTGTCATGGCGGCTCGAAGGACTCTGATTTTGGAAAATGATTAATACTCTTATTTCTAAAAAGTTCTCTAACTTTTTCTATTCGTACTTTTGCTGGCTAAAAGTTTGAAAATAAATGCTAGAATACCAAACGAATACATTTATGAAATCTGGTGTGATAACAAAATCATCAGAGGAGTAAAATCAAACAAAATGCTTATAATGACACAAAATTTTGAATTGGGAATGTCTTTCCAATATTTCTCCGAGAAGAGCTGAAATTGACATATATGTTAGACGTGAGTCTAATAGCTCCACTGTGGTAAAGTCTGAAAATCTTTTGGTGGCACGTGGTGGCACGTGGTGGCACGGTGGTTTTTCCAAGGTTGAAGTTTGAATATTCCTGGTGTCAATTTTCAATTTCTTATACATAGTATGTTTTTGCATTATTCTCGCAATATAAAACGTCATAACGACATATCATTAGCAATTAACTAGCTGAGTTTGAATCTTGGAGAAAAGCTTAAAGTCTCTTTTGGGAATTATTTAAGTGTTCTTTGATGAGGAACTGCAAAAAAATACTACGAAAAATCATTTAATGGTGGAAGGAGGGTGAACAATAATGTCATTACTGCGGACAAGGCTTGTACATGAGAAATTGGCAAAAATCAGCTAGTTGTTTTTCCAGTGTCTATGATAATTCCTTGGTCCCGGTAAGGGTCCAAGGGTCGAAAGTCGGGCGGAACTCCCCCCGACCCCCGTCAGCTCGCAACCCTAGTACCCCCCACGGGCTTACAGACGACATTATTGATAAAAACTAAACAGCGAGACCACAGTTATACCTCATAAACAACACATACGTTTTTTATAAGAACAAAATATATAAGAACAAAAAGCTTCCATGGTCAAAATATTAAGAACAAGTTAAGAATATTTTAAGGCTTCACGGGTTCTTAGGAAATTGAACATAAATACTAACAAAATGGTGAAAATAAGAACATTTTAAGAACATTGTAAAACTCAAGAACAATCAAAAGCTTCCAAGATTATGGTTGTTCTTATAAGAAAACAGGTCTGGGTATTGTGGTTCAGTCCATGAAAACCACTCACCACTTCAAAACAAAGCCATTCCTCTTATTCTGTATAACCACAGCTGGCACACAACGTTTTTCCAATGTTTATCTAACGTTCGCAACATCCATGTAACGTTAGACGAACGTTGAAACAACGTTATGTGCCAGCTGAAACAGTTTGGAATTGTGGAATCAGTGGCAACAAAAATATCTAAGACCATAGGTTGATAAAGATATAAAAACCATTTTTGGATGGGTAAAACCAGAGAGATTCTACAAAAGTTTGAAAGGTAAAAGAAAGATGACTGCAAATTTCTGTCTCTTTATTTTGATTTGTAGCTGATGGAATCTCTTGTTGGTTACTGTAATCTTATCTTATCTGAAAATCTCAATACAGAGAAATGGAGATATTTCCAAGAGAGCAGGCAGAAATGATTGTCGTTAAGTTGATTAAATTTCTCGATTTTTCGCAAATTTATCCATTTTCGCGGACTTTCAAGCTAATTTTCTTATGACATTATACCCATAACAGAACACGCTTTGATGCCAAATGAGTTGTTTATCATATATGTTTAGAGGATGAGACGGAGATGAAGATGTTTTGGGTTCACATCGTTACTCTTCTGTTATCGGTGGGATCCTCCGAAACTTATATAATCCGACACTCAACAAACTCACTTTCCGAAACAGCGAGAAACTTCATCACTGAGGATGGGGAGTCTGTCAGCAAGCGGAGCAATACTCATAAATGTCCGTAAGTGAACTAGATACGCACGTTTTTTTCATAAAATGTACTCTATATAGTATATTCATGATAAAATCGGCCGAAAACTAAATTTGCAATGTTTATCAAAGTTTATCTCTTTGTCATATAAGTTGTCAGGAGACATCTTTTATGAATATCTTTTACGAAATACAATTCTCAATAACTCTAACGTCATAAAAATTGTAAAGAAAGTTAATCTATATATTAATACGCTTAAACGTGTGTGTTTACAACATTTTGTAAAAAGTTTTCGAAAATCTAACAAAGCTCTACAAAGCCTCCTCTTCAGGGCGTTGAACCATCATCTTTTTGCACCCTAAGCAGATTTCCTACCACTAGACTAACTTTGAGACCCCAAGATACTATTTTCTATTCACCAAGTCTTTGGAGCTTGATGGGTTAAAATCAACCATCTTCCCAATTTTTTTTTCTCATTTTAAAGAATTCTTATTCTTAAAACTTTCTGTTTACAATAGCGGCTCTCTATCACTTTCAAAACTTTTCAAAACATTTTTATATAATATTTTGTCGCCCGGTTTGAACTTTGGTCTTTTTGATGAATGTGCATTCTTTTAAACCAATACAATAGCGGCTCTCTATCACTTTCAAAACTCTATCAAAGTCACCCTCGAATGTCCAACCACGATGGCTAGCCACGATGGCTAAAAAGATCTAAATTATACTTTTGCTAAGCCATTTATTTAATTGTGGTTAAAAATTACAATGCAATGTTATCTTCTTTCTCCTTTATTTCTTAAAATCAAAATCAAATCATCAATCGGCGGCTATCTTTCTTCCGTTAGAATTTTTTAGATGTGTAGTGATTCACTGGAATGGGACACGCAGCGTGCGACGCTG
The DNA here is from genome assembly GCF_902728285.1 of Clytia hemisphaerica. Classification (NCBI taxonomy): domain Eukaryota; kingdom Metazoa; phylum Cnidaria; class Hydrozoa; order Leptothecata; family Clytiidae; genus Clytia; species Clytia hemisphaerica. Next base: position 491,051 of record NW_027104200.1, read on the forward strand.
CGCATACGGCTAGTTCTTTTTAATCATAATGACTGTTGTGAAAACAATTATTGTGTTCGTATATATTGTCTTACATTTTGTTAAACACACGCAATAACCTTCTACTCAGAATCATGTTTGAACTCGATACTTTTTTTTCCGGACACCCTAGGCCTCGTTTTAAAAACCATTACCAAGGAGGCCCCCCCAGCGGCACCCCTAATCACGCCATCACGCCATCACGCAAAAAAATTTTCTCCATCACGCATCACGAAAATCGCTAAAATTTGTCATCGCGCAAAAAATGGTGAAAAATAGCCCAAATCACGCATCACGCCTAAAATTTTTTGCCTTATCACGCATCACGCCAAAATCTTGATCACGCCATCACGCGAAAAAAATCTCTAATCACGCCATCACGCAAGAAAAAGTCCCAATCACGCCATCACGCAAACCGCTGGGGGGGGGGGGGGGGGGCTCTTCAAGTGACACTTTTATAAATAGTACTTCTAATAATATTTCTTACGAACTCCTCTGTGAATCGATTACCATAGCAATATTTTGAAAACGATGCAAGCGTTGCTCGTGACGTAATTTATGAAATTTTATTTTTACGTAGTACGCCAAATGACGTGACCAGTTTAGACGACGTACGAACTGCAATGGATGCGTCAGATTATGCTTACTGGGATGATATAAGTGTAGGAAATACGATACAACAAACTGGCTTCAAGATAACCCACGTTGAAGGAAATGATGAAACGACATTTCTGGCGTTTGTAGCTGAATCTGATCAAGCAACACTTGTGGCGTTCAGGGGTAGCAATGAGTAAGTAAAACTGTTCAGAACAGAGGCCTTTGCTACCGTTAACAATCAAAAGTTCGCTCAACTCAAAAGCGCCAAAATGACAAAAATTCGGGTAGTGCTTCGGTGCAGCCACTTTGAAAAAAGACAAAACCAAGCTGGTACTTTATCCGCGAAAGACTTCTTACAGAGTCGTTTTTTATACGGCCAACATGGCTCGTCTGTCAAATTTTCATTTACAGCAGAGAAACGTTTTCATTTGATTGTTGAGGGAACTTTTAGATTATAATAGCGAGGTTAAGCAAATGTTTATTTAGATCGTTCAATGCGATACCGTAGGCCTGTACATAAGATTTCACTTGCATGGTTTGTTTTAGCAAGTTATGTACAGACCTACGGTATCGAACTTTACGGTAAAAAAACCCGTAGTAAACCCGTGCTAAACCCGTGCTTAACCTCGCTAATAACAGGTACGGCTACATTTTTAAAGATCGATATGCGGAGAAGTTATCCTGGTTAAATAAATTTTAGGTTGCCATAATGTAATGTAAAGGGTAAAAAAGTTAAAAATTCATTAAATCCTAGGCTGTACGCATCCCCTCTGATATGTTTTGATATATGCACGGGATGCATATCGTGTGGCTTCTACACTGCATTTTAAAATCTGAAACCTTTTTGAAACACGACAAAATCTGCTGTTTTCGGTAAAAAATTCGTGGTTTTTCTGGTTTTGATTAGGCTGCACCAAAACAATTTGTCGTGCTTAAAATAATTGAAGTTAGATTAAAATTGAAATTCTCTGTTCACAATCATAGATGCTCAATTCCCAAAATAATTGAAATACTAAGTCATAGAATTTCACCTAAAATTATGAAGTACAAATGAAGTATAAGCCCGAAGGGCTAGAAGTCAAACTTTTTGGTAGGATTTGAAGCCAACAAATCTTACCAAAGTTGCGGGGCCTTGCGCGACCCACCTGGTTTTAACACAAATGACAGATTGAAACTAAAATTACCGCTTAATTTCGAAAAAATATCACTCGAAAACAAAGGAATTGCTAGATTCAATCCGTCATAAAAAATACAGCGTATATTTTAAGGCTTCACTTTTTCTTGCCTAAGAAAGGTTAAAGATTCTCCTCTAGCCCTTCGGGCTTTAAACTCAATGGATTTTACTCTATATAAAAATATGTCTGCTTTTTTTTTGGGACAAACTGTATGTTTTGTATGTATTTGACTTTTAGCTTTCAGCAGCTTTCAGATCAATTGGAAACTCAATTCGAAAACAAAGGCCTTGAAGAAGTAAACTTTCTCGATCGAAGCGTTAAAGTCAATGAATATTTCTTACAAGGTAAACCCAATCAAAACTCTTATAAAAGGATACCACTGCATCATGACCAAACTCACGACAGTAAAGCTAAGGCTACCTTAGGGTGTACAAACTTTCGAGATTTTAGTTAATAACAGCATGATAATAGTTAATAATAATAAAAATATTGTTTTTGAAAATTTTTGAACGGCCTATTCACAAAAAATTCTTAACAAGATAGAAATTTTGTAAAACCTTTTAACTTTAACATAAATAAAATGGGCTCTTCTAGAAAATGTTCGGATATAGGGGGTGGAAGATATAGTGTCCAGGGGTAGTGAAAAATCTACAAAATTTGCTTTGTCCAGGGGGTAAACTTGCTCTATTTAGGGGTTATTATATTCTGTTTAAGGTTAATTTTAGTTATCAAGGGGGTCAACTGATATCCAGGGGGTAAATTTCAAGAAAATGTTATATCCTCCACTCTCCATAATCAATTTTTTTCTGGAAAAGTCCAAAGTAAGATTTGTGCAATTTTTTGGCCTGCTAAAACCTCATTAGTCAAATGACAAAAGTTCCAATATAAATCAAAAAGTATGTCTCTCTGATCTGATACATCATGCGAAGATTTTCATTTCTTGATTCGCTAAAGTTTATGCTCGCGAAAATTATTTTTTCCTTGAATAAGCAAAAGTTTATGTCATAAATTCCGCGATTTTTTGGCCCCGGGACATTTTTTGCTCCCGAAAGTTGATCTGACAGGTTGTTCAGGTGACTTCAACGTAACGGATCCGATCAATAGAAAACAAAATTAAACCGATATTCTCGGTCTTGGTTTTCTAGTCATTTTTTGACATGAAATTTTTCTAGTATAATTTTCCCAGAGAGATAAGTAATAGCTATCAATATTTTTCGGGTTCAAAGTTTTCATCAGATTTTCCGAGCCTCTACATGAAATTCTTTTTGCAAGTTTTCCTTGAGAAATACATGTAATAGACAATTTCCCTTTAGGAATACATGTAATGATTTTTGTAAATTTTCCTTAAGAAATACATGAAATTCTTTACATGACAATCTTTTCGCAAATTTTCCTTAAGAAATACATAAAATTCTTTACATGACAATCTTTTCGCAAATTTTCCTTGAGAAATACATGAAAATCTACTTTAGGTACCCGAGAGCTTGTCGCAGGTATCCGACCGAGTATAACAAACAATGGGCGGAGATATATTATTACAGGTCATTCACTGGGCGGGGCGATGGCGTCAATATTTTCTATCATGATGGTTGACGAAGGGAAGGTGAGGTCACACTTTATGTCGAAAAATCAAAACCCAAAGGTTCTTCTCGTATGTCGTCCTGATAGAGAAAAGTTCTAGACTCTTTGCTCTCGAAATAATTAAATCGCCGACCAAAAAGGACAAAAATAGGACCAATCACGAATAAGTTTTAAATCACGTCTTTACGTATGAAAAAAAACCAATTACTACATCTCGCCAGGGGGGCTTCCACCACAATAATAAAAAATTTAATTTACGATTTCAATTGGTGTTTCTAAAAAACTAGGACAAACTAATTTTCGTCTTTCAGAAATTATGGGCCGACAACCCAAAGACTGTGTTGATTACATTTGGAGAGCCGAGGGTTGGAGATGAGGCGTTCGCTAACCTGCATGATGAAGTCATACCAACGTACAGGAAATTACGAGTAGTCAATGATAGAGATATTGTACCGCATATTCCTCTACCACCCGATTACGCCCATCATTCAAGGTAATCATTACACAACGCTTTCTCCAGAAACACCCCGGTTTTTGACAGTCAGTACAGACAAATTCTAAATAATTTTTATCTAGCAAATCTAATACTATTATTACAAACAGGGATGTTTCGAAAGCATTTTGATCGAATTTTTTTCGAAAAACACACCCTGATGTACCACTAATCGGTGTGGGTCAAAACATTCATAAATGGAAAATTACATATCATAAATTGACCCATATATGGAGTAATGCTTATGTTAGAGTAGCACTTTTCTAAAGCTTCGATCAAAGATATGGGGGTATAAATAAAATAAAAATTCACTCTGTCATACTAAAAAGGGTTTTACTTGAAAAAAAGCGAAAATTAAAAGTCAAAGGTCCTCGAAGGTCACGAATAAACATCCCCTGTTTATATTAGGGACCCCCCGTTTATGTTTTGCTGACAATATTTGCTACTATCAAAAGCTTGATCGGTCTAAATAGGCAGGTTTTAGTATACAATTTCCTTATTTTGGGGGTGCAATATCCCACCCCCGATAATTAGGCACCTGTAAGTATATTACAGATAATATATGAACATATATGAACATACAAAGCTGACAAAAAAGTTTTTATTATCTTACAGGGAAATATTTTTGTACGGAGTTTGGGTTTGGGAAGGCTGGACATTGAAATGGACTGAAAATCTGCGCGTTTGTGAGGCTGGAGAAGACGACGAATGTAGTAGCAAGAATTATAATTCCTTTGCTAGTTCTATCGTATCTGCCTTCAGTGGTAAAATGGTGAGTGATCACATGCAGGGGGAATATAAACATAGCCTCACATCATCAAGAAATCACCGTTTTGAAATGAGTAACGGTGATGATTGCAGTTCCTTCGAAGATTGTTTGATTAAATCTTGTGAAAATGATTCACAACAAAATCATAAAAGATCTACCAATTCGAATAAAAATGAAAAGAAGCTTGTTAAAGTATTGTTTAACTTGGAAAAACCTAAGGATTCCAAGTCTCGCCAGGAAAATCGAACATCAAAGACCAAAAGATACAAACCAAACAAATTGGAAGATATGGAAAGGAATATTTAATGTATATGTGGAATCCCCTGCTTTTCCCACCTATATAAAAATACTTTTCTCTACCAGTCGCAACCATTAAATCAAGTTATTTTTTTCATTTTGTATTAGCAACAAGTTCTATATCTTTTAAATCCCTCAAAACAAAGTCCTCCTAATTTTCTTTTGAGGCTTATTTTTTGTTAAATAGACTATAATTTTTCTTTAATTTGTTAGTCGAGCTATTATTTCATTAATTATAAAGGAAGAACTTTTTTACAGAAAGAAAATTGTGATTTACCTGTACCAAATTAAGTTCAGAGGCCAAAACTATTTTTTTTCGCCATCTGCAAAATCAAAATCCTTCCTATTTTAACTTATTCCGTACATTACTCTTAGGTTCCAGATAAAGGGGGGGGGGGGGTTGGAAAATTTTCGACATTTTAATAAACGGGGCGGACCTAATTGCCGGGGGGGGTTGGAAATTGTACTTCGGAAAACCCAAAAATAAGGTAAATATAGGCTAAAATCCGGCTATTTAGAGCAAAATAAGCGGATGAGCTGGAGTTTTTACAACGTCGGCCATGCTTTTTGATGTGTATTTCACAGAACGCAAACACAGAATAAGTTGAGATATTTAATCTCAATATTCTATCTGAAAAAAAAGAAATTCAGCAACCGAATTGAAATATATCAAATTTCTATCAGAAAAATTTTTTTACACTAACCCAAAGGCCCGAGATCCCGAGGTCCCGAATTATAATATATCAAAATTCTATCAGAAAAAAAATTTACATCCACCTAATGTCCCGAGGTCCCGAAGTCCCGAAATATCAAACTTATGAAAAAAAAATTACACCAACTAAAAGTCCCGAGGTCCCGAAAGCCCCGAATTGAAATAATATATCAAAATTCTACCAGAAAAAAAAAATTACACCAACCTAAATTCTCGAAGTCCCGAATGGAAATTTACCAAAGTATAGTCTGAAAAAAAGTTACCCCAATCAAAAATCCCAAGGTCCCGAAGTCCCGATGGAAATATGAAAACTCAAGTAGAAAGAGGAGCGGGGGAAATGACTGATTGATTAAATTTGATTGGGCAGGAGTGAGGTTGATGAAATAGACAAGGGTGTAATTTCCACACAAAGTTGGGGAAAGTCGAGTGGAAAGAGGGGAGGATTTAGTGAATTTCACATAAAGAAAGATTGGAAATCTATCAAAAGGGGTGGGGTGAAAGAGAGGCAGAGAAAATAAATGATAAATTGAATACAGTGAGACAGGGGTGAGATTAATGAAATGGAAAAGGATAAAATTTTCACACAAGGAAGGAAAACGGGTGGGGTGGATCTAAAGTTGAAAAAGGGCCGAAGAATAAGAATGACAGATTAGACATTATGAGACAGGAAATCGGATTGTTGAATTAGACAAGGGTGGTTTATTCACAAAGGTGAAAACGTGTGGGATGAAACTCAAGCAAAAAGAGGGACTTTGATGAATGATTGATGAAACACGAGATAAGGGTGAGATGACGCGTAAAGAGGGGACAGAGATATACATTAAGACAGAGGTGAGATAGATGCAAAGGGAGGGTGAGAAAGGGGTGAGATGGATGTAAAGGGAGGTGGCAGAGATATTATGAAAAGAGTAGGGTAAAAATCAATTAAGACGAGACATGTGTGGAAACTTTCTCTCTCAGAAATTTGATGTATTTCAATTCGGGACTTTGGGACCTCGGGACTTTAGGTTTTTGTAATTTTTTTTCTCAGAAATTTGATTTATTGAAATTCGGGACTTCGGGACTTCGGGACCTCGGGACTTTAGGTTAGTGTAATTTTTTTTGATAGAATTTACATACTTCAATTCGGGACTTCGGGACTTCGGGACCTCGGGGCTTTTGGTTGGTGTAATTTTTTTTTCTCAGAAATTTGATATATTTCAATTCGGGACTTTGGGACCTCGGGACTTAAGGTTGGTGTAGTTTTTTTTCTCTGAATTTGATTTATTGAAATTCGGGACTTCGGAACTTTAGGTTGGTGTAATTTTCTTTTTTCAGAAAGTTAATGTATTTCAATTCGGGACTTCGGGACTTAGGTATAGTGTGATTTTTTTAAACAGATTCTCGATATTTTGCTATTCGGGACTTCGGGACTTTGGGTTGGTGTAATATTTTTTTCAGAGAGTTGATGTATTCCAATTCGGGACTTCGGGACTTGAGTATGGTGTAATTTTGTTTTTGATAGAATTTCGATATATTCAGTATTTCAATAACTGTAAATTTTCGAAAAACTAACAAGCGGGGGAGGGGGCCGTTTATTTGGAACCTAAGAGTATCCGAATTCTTTCTATTTAAGACCAGTTAAGACCTTAAAGCAATTGTTTTGCTTATCTAATAACGATTGTATTATATTCCCGCCAATTTTATCTTTATCAGTCTTGCAAGTTTAAATCCTCTGAAAAAAATTTTTTCGGCCATCCACTAAATTAAATTCCCGCAAATTTTTTTCCTTCAAGGTAAAAAGTTGGAAAGTCGTAAATTTATTTAACTTCAATTTAATTGGCCCAGCGCTAGCGATCCTTCATAGCGTCATCCTTCCTTCCGCTGTCTGTCCGTCCGTTTTGGTAGAAACGGCGCTTAAAACCAGTAACACACTTTTTAATTTTGCCGTCTGGAGAGGGAAAAGCTTGCTAAAGTCGGATACTGGCTATAAAAGATATATTTTCTGATTCCGCGCTCCTTCAAAACAATTTTCAAAACAAAACAAGATGGCGGTCGAAGCGAGGAGGTTGATTCATACTTTTTTGAACATTTTCTTTGCTTTAGTGGTCAAGAGACTTTCAAACCAAAGAAATTTTGTAATGATTTTTCTTTATAAACCTTTTTCAACATTCTGTCATATCTTATAGTCTTTGCTCAAGTTTTAATAAAGTTTTATGAGTGAAAATTCTACCTAAAAACCACCTTCATTTTTTAGCTTCTTGTTTTCAAAAAGATTTTATTTTTAGGAAATAATGGCTTCCGATATAGAAATAAATAAACTGAAATGCAGCTGATGTGTAAAATTGAATAAGATTGGAACTTTTTCCATGATGTTACGCGTGAAAATGGTTATTTCTGGTTCTGTCTCGTTTGACGATTGGTGGCTTGATTTTTCAAACTCGACACAGAATTATTTCAAGTAAGCTGATTATGGAATTAAGTTATTGGAGACTAAAATGCAGCTCAATGTGTAAATTTGAACAAGATTGGGACTTTTTTCATGATTCTACGTATATTAAATAAAATGGTCTTTTCAAAAAAAATGGTCTCGACTGCGGTCGAGCAATGACGATGATGATGAAATAAAATGGCCATTTCTGTTCTGGATCTGTCACATTAAACGATCGGTGGCTTGATTTTTCAAACTCGACTCACATAATTATTTATTGTTTAAACTGATTCTGGAATTTGTTAATGGACACGAAAATGCAGCTCATGGGTAAATTTGAACTATATTGAAACATTTTTCATGGTTGCAACGCATTAACAGTGAAAATGATCATTTCTGGATCTGTCACATTAAACTGTTAACTCACATTAACCACATGAATTTTATTGGCCTGGATATGCAGACTGTAAACTATTTCACCGTCTAGTTTTTTAAAGATTATTTTTCTGGTTTACAGTCTGGTCCAACTAACATGCCTGCATGGATATTTCTCCCTGCATATGTGAGTGCACCTAATTGGTTAAAAAGCGCCCACTCACTATATATTTGCGGGTATTTTTTATATTTTTCTATGGGCGCGCATAATTTATGGAAATTTTCCACCTAGGACATTTTTATTCCAACCCCCCGTCGCTTATTAAGTTTTGAGATTTTTTCCAACCTCCCCCCCCGCTGGTAAATCAACTCGGGTTCAATTTCAGGTGTATCAGGTTCACCCGACCTTACCTGAAATTGCTATTTTTGGAAGTCCGGTTCGTTTCCAGTAAATCGGGTTAACCCGAATTCACGGGTTGTTCAGGTTGTTGTTTTTTCGAGTATTTCGGGTTTACCTTAAAAGTCGGGAAACCCAGGTTAGCACGCGCCTGCGCACCGAGCACTTACCTGAAGAACTCGGGTTATTGGACGATTTTGAGTGGTCCTTCGCGTCCGCAAAAATATTTTTTTCACGATCGAGAATTTAGAGCGCGCTTTTTTTACTTTCTGCGAGAGAGTTCAAGATGGAAGGTCACGTCACTTCGTACTTCTCATTTACAATTTACTTTGACAACTGGATGAGGAAAATCGCCTTCAATTTTCCAAAGCCAACGACTATGACTGGATGAAGAAAAAAAGGTATGCTTTTATCATTCTTTATTTTCTTAATAAATTTGTTTGACAGGGCAGGGGAAGTTGGTTTGATTCATGGTTCTTCTGATCAATCTCTTTTCTCAGCCTCAGAGTGTTCTTTGAACTTAAGTGCCAAAAATATATCTCAGTTATATTATTTATCTTTACAAGTAAGTCGATAAAGTAATCCCAATAAATTGTTTCCTGGAAATTTTTAACCTTTAGCTAGAGCTAGAATCTGAGAGTGTTTTTTTGGGGTGTAACTCACTAGAGTATACGACACCTTTGGTCTACTTCAACAACAACAGTCGGAATCCAGTGTGGAAATTTGTCTACTATGACTGGTTTTTTGTCCGAACACAGTTGCATGATTTGTCATATTATGTCTGAAGGCCAACCATCCCAAATAGTCCAGACGTCCGCGCTCGATAGGATCGATCATCGGGACGGCTTGATGACGGATCGATATGTGATCGATGGATTACTTAACGATCCGGATAGGAGATCGATGGAAGATTCTGCCATTAAAAAGTATTGAGTATCGATCCTTCGTTGATCCATTATCGAGCTAGTTTTTCAATCGAGTATATCATTCGTCATCGATCGTTAATCGATTCGTCATCGATCGTAAATCGAGTATGAGTCGATAGGGTCGATAAGATCGATAAAAGATCGATGATAGATCGGTAAATAATCGATAACTAATCATAAGCTTAAAGAAATCTGAGTATCGATCCTCCATCAATCTCCTATCCGGATTGTTAAGTAATCCATCGATCCGTCATCGAGCCGTTCCGATGATTGATCCTATCGAGCGCGGATGTCTGGAATAGTGCATCTCAGAAATCAACAATTCTTCACTGAGGAGTCTTTGGTTTACCAACTTTACCAACCGGCAACAAATAATATTATCAACTTCAGTTGAGCTAGAATCTGAGAATGTCTGTCAGTATGTCCGTGCAGTCTGTCAGTCTGTCACCGCTAAACTTTGTTTGGGGCAGTGGGCAGGCTGGAGTAATCAAAAATGGTCCAATTTAGCTGAAATTTTGCACACTTGTTCCTTGGGTGAATATCTGGGAATACTTTTTTCACTTTTTCAAAATTTCGATTCTTAGGGGCGTTGTCATGAGTTTTAGCCTCAAAACGAGGCTAAAAACTTTAGGCAGTCTTGAGAATTCAAAAGAGGTCCGATTTAGCTGAAATTTTGCACACTTGTTCATTGGGTCAATACCTGGGAGCTTTTTTTTTCATATTTTCAAAATGTGGACTCTTAGGGGCGTGGTAACAAGTTTTAGCCTCAAAACGAGGCTAAAAACTTTGGGGCAGGCTTGAGACTTCAAAAATATTCCGATTCAGGTGAAATTTTACACACTTGTTCCTTGGGTGAATATCTGGGGTATTTTTTCATTTTTTAAAATTTTGATTATTAGGGGCGTGGTCATGAGTTTTACCCTCAAAACAAGGCTGAAAACTTTAAGGCAAGCTCAAGACTTTTTTGGATGGGTGTAGCTCAAGAAAGAGAATCCAATAAAACATGCGTACCCTGTTTCCCTCACTCAGGAAAGAACAATATAAAATGAAAAATATTTTTTGATATTCATTCTTTTTTGACAGGTTCAACCCCAACAAGAGCTAAAATTCACAAAGAATTCAAAATTGACAGTTCACTCAGATTACACCTCAAATCAAGTAAGTACCGAATGTCTGTTTAACTATTCAGATGTTGAAAGATGCCTGTTAAACAGATGGCCGAACTGTAAAAATCACAACTTTTGGTCTGTATAGCTCAGTACATTGAAGGCTGTGAACAAGAATTTGTAGCCTTCCGTAAATTCTTAAAAAAGTCATTGCTTGAGATTTAAATGGAGTTTGTGGTAACAATTCAGTAATGAGAAATTCTAATATTTTTTTAGACATGGCCCTTCCAACCATAGTACCAACTGAATCAAAATTGGAAAGCTGGTGAAAATTCTTCCTCATTTAACAAGTAAGTGATTTTTAAATGCGAAGATATTTGGGCGGATGAACAGACCAACTATATCATGATATATTCCAGTATACTATTTTTTAGGGAAGCCATTTCAAGTTCTGAGGCTTTAAAACTTTTGTTTGAGGGCTCTCCAGGGAACTCAGGCAAGAGGGGGATGTGTCGCAGACCAGAGTTCCTTTTATAAGTCAAGAAATACTTGGGATATTTTAAAACTCACTAAATTTTTGAACACAAGTGACACGCCAGTGACAGTACCCCTCCCCAGGGAAATTCAGACATTAAATGTATACAATAATGGACACCGCTTCAAAACCTTACTGAATTTCCATGACATCATTATTTATCATTAATTTTTAAGGTGAAGAAAGTCAATAGAGTTTCCTGACAGCGACAAATTCGGTTAACTCAACTCAAATTTGCGATGTTGTTTTCACATTTCTTTTGCAAAATGAATCTTCAGTCTCAAACACGTTCCCGTGTCTATATTAGATGGTGACGGCTTCTTGTATAATGTGTTCCAAACAGTTGTTATATCTGGTTATTCATGTCAAATGAGTGCAACTGTAATCTGCTTTTGAACTGGAACCTCTTATACATTCAACAGGACATGTATGTATCAAGACTCAATTAAAGAACAATCATCTAAAAGTGATTTTTTCATTCTATGAAATGTGTTAAAGTACTCTCGGTACCTAATAGCCGCTAATTAATTTTTCGAAAATTTTCCACCCAGGACATTCTTTATCAATTTACTTTCATTTTATACTATATTAATTTTATCAAAAATTTTGAAGGATAAGGTTATCTTCACTTGACACTCCTTTAAGGAAATCAATTTTCATAAGAGATTCTCATTTTCGCTGACTTTTGTCAGTTCCAAGTCACATTTTTAAACATTAGTATTATTATATTTTAAAGTAATATCGCGTTGGAAAGATAATTTTGAACAGATTGATTTCAGTTCGCTAGGTTTGTTGCAATTATTTCTAACTTAACAGTATCACTAAGACTTGCCTCATTAAACCACTCAAAATTATCTTTTGGACGAATTTTTAATTTTATTATGACATCTTTCTATCGTTTCTATGATCAAAAACCAGACGTTACATTAAGTTGATAAAAGAGCCAGTCAACAATTAATTTTCCCCAAAAAGATCGTTGACAGTCGTTTATTTATAAATCGTGTATTTCGAAGCTAGATTACTCTTACGCTGTTAAACTGTATTTGTGAATTCTTATGTGATTATTCTGAAAATATATCAAATAAAGTAATGCAAAATGTGATGCTTCCTCTTTTTCCTTGCGGCATTTTAACAAAACAATTTCGAATATGTTTCGCAAAAACCACTGATATTTAAACCTGATTTACCCGAGTTTGAACTGTAAAGAGGCTGACGTGAGCAAACGGGTAAATCAGGTAAACCCGAGAACCCTAGTTACCCGGGTAAGACGGGTGTCTATTTTTGGAATTTTTCGACCCGAAATACTCGAGTAAATTGCTCATCGGGATTTTCGGGTATACCTCACGTCAATTACTTGAGTATTACCCTAGTATTACCCGAGCTAGTTTACCAGCCCCCCCCGCTATTAGGTACCCGAGAGTATTCAACCGTGAACCTGCGCCTGTAGACCCGGTTGGAATGGAGACCATTCAATAAAGTTTCAAGCGTCTAACTATTGAGAAGTACCGCAGTGACTTTGAAAATATTTTTCCTGTCTTTGATCAACATGGTCATACATTTGCTGTTTTGCACGCTCGTTTTCAACACGTTACTTTTCGCTGGGCCTTCAGGCCCAACGGGCTTCTTGTTTCAAAATTCAATTGGGTGATCATAATCAATGAGCTATTCTAGAAAAAATTTTTGCCTCCTATTTAGAGGAGGTCTTTTTTGGGGGAAAGTTGACCCCTGGATTTTTTTTCCTATTTCTTCAGGATCCTTTTTTCTCAATTTTTGGACCACCCTTAACATTTGACCTTTCCACCTCATTTTACTGGCCACCCTGTATTTTTACACTCGAAAAACCAGAACCTCCTGGATTTTTTATTTTTCAGACCACCCTGGACGTCACAACTCCTCAACATAGGAGGTACAAATTTTCTTTAAATATTTTTCAATTTATTTTCTTAGATACACTTTTGTAAAAGCCATCAATTATTTGGGATGTTATGTTTTAAGGAAAATACCAAATGATGAATGGACAATAAAGAAAGTCAATACAAAGTATGAATTATTTATAAAAATATTAATATTTCAATAATAAAGCAATTGAAGAATATTATATCAAATTATACAACCAAACTGAATCATATACACATTTTTTTATAAGAATATCCAAAATCATTGAAACCTTCAGATGTTCTTAAACTTTTGAGTTGTAAGCCTAAAAATGTTCTTATTTTCACCATTTTAGGAGTATTATTGTGCAATTTCTTAAGAAACTGGAGTGTCTTAGAATTCGCAAAGCCTGAAAATGTTCTGAACTTGTTCTTAATATTTTGGCCATCGAAGCCTCATGTTCTTATAGTTTTCTCTTATAAAAAAACTCAAGTACATTAAATAAAAATGTACACGTCTCCTTTGCGAATTTTAGAAACTTTTACAGAAAATATGAAACAGTTTTAGTCAAAAGATTTCCAAAGATAACATTTTTGTCATAAGTTTGAATCATTCAGAAAAACATAAAATCCTAGTCGAATTTCAGCAGCTCGCAATGGAAAGTTCATTAGCGTTGTTGATGGCATCTTTTGGTTTACTGTATGCGACGGTGAAATGTGATTTGAGTAAAACCGATTGGTTTCACAACCGGCTGGAAGAACGTAAGCATAATCAAATCATTACAGTGGAATCTCTATAACTCGAATGACTCCTTAATTCGAATAAGTTTTATTGTCCCTTAAGTTAATAATACCTTATAAACCTCACTCTATAAGTCGAAATTTCCTTACCTCAAACCAATTTGTATTCCCTGTGCATGCTCGAGTTACGGAGACTCCATTGTATTAATTTCTTTCCGACTCAAGTTCAATTTATAATCCAAAGCTTCGTAACGGAAGTGGCATATGATTTTTACCCCACTTTAAGATTTTGCGTACTAAAAACACACAATATTGTACTTCGGTACTTCTATCCGGACCCCCTCCACTTCTGACGTCATCATACACAGGCGAAAAATAGTTTCAAAACCATGGTTTTTCATGATTAAAATTTCCAAATTTCCCAATTTCTTAAAACAACTTTAATTCTACTTGCCTTTCTACTATAAATAGATCGCACAAGCTCAAAATAATCAGAAGCAAATTATTGCGGAATCCAACAACTCAAAAAATTCCTATGATCTAATCCCGAGAAAAGCTGTAGAACACACATTTCCTAGAGTTATGGAGACACCCGAGCTTTCATTGTTCGAGTGAAAGAGAATCTACAGTAAAATGTTTAAATATTTTATTCAAAACTTGTTATAGCGAACTGTTACGAGGCTGACCAAGTGAAATGCGAGACATCTTTGTACTGGCAAGCGTTATGTCAAGTGTGTAAGGATTGCTACAATGTCTGTCCAGGTTGGTAGTAATAAGTTATTATTATATTACCGTTTTCACAAACTAAAACAAATTAATTATCTTGACCATGGAAATCATCATTTTCATTTTTTAAGCAAACCCGATCCAACAAAACTTCTATCCATTCATTAAATCATACATTATTTTTTCAAATACAAAATAGTAAATCTTTATTGAAGCTCGGCTGTTCTTATTTTCCAATTTTTCTTGTCATGCCCTTCTTATAGGAAGTTTTTTACTAGATTTTCTCCTAATATATAAAGCGTTACACGAAACCCCGCTACGTTGACTTGTGGAAGCAGACAAACAAATATATCCCTGAAACATTTTATTTATCTGATTGGTATTTTATAGACTAAGCATTCCCTTTTTTGAATATATCTATATAAAAGTAGCTGAAAGTGAATAAATTTAAAGTATTATGCTGCACTATCAAACAAGACTGACACGTCAACCTGTGTTTACATTGTAGCCGAAAAGACTTAATAATGACTCAAACTTTAAAGGTTTTGTTTTTACACAAGTGTTCCCATTTCATATCAGACACATATTTCATAACGGGACAGTGTCTGCCTATTGTTCTATTATGCTGATATAAGCAAAGAATGTTTTTCTATTCCTCTTTCTGACCAATCTTGCTCCACATACGTGACAATCCAATGGGAGAAAGCTTGTGAATTAAAATTGATGAGTAAGCAAACGATATCACTCTTATTTTAAAAAGAAAACCTTTAAGTTTAATAATCTTGATAACTATTAAGCTTGTCTTAGTACTAGTAGGACAACCTAGATTAGTAGGATACATGCAACATTCAAGGTGGCGTACAGTACCTAATCTAAATTCCAGATCAAAGCCATCGGTATCGGCACTTTAAGTCAAGCTTGACATTACTTTCTAGGCTTTAAAACCTTTTCCTAGTTCTAAAGTAATACAGTTTATCGTCGATATCTTTAAGACACTACTAATGAAAAGATTTATCTGGGAACTTGTCGAAAAAAGCCTTTTTTTATGCTGGTTTTTAAAAGGTTTTCAATTTTCAGCATAAAAATCTATAGAAGAAAGTAGCTCCAGTGTACGCTGGATTATGCGGTTGATTCTCACTCAGGTCTTTTTATTCGAATCAATTTAACCAGGACGGGATGGGATGTTGCTTACGCTAAACTGTGTAATGGCTACCTCCAACTTTTATACGACCACCTTAGACCTACATTGCTGAATCACATTAACTGATGACTACTATGCATCTGATCGCCGAACTCCTTGAGACAACGTTGAGATGTGCTTATTTCTAAATCATTATCTTCCCAGGCGAGCGATGAGGAGAATTCGGTGGTAGCGGTCAAGGCGTTAACCTGTACTATGACTCACCCCTACACACCAAACCAACTGAGCTAACAACCACTAAGCTAACCATAGCCACCAAGTCTTAAAATACCCCTTAAAAGCAAGAGATTGCCAATCTCATTGGATACTTTTCTTAACCTTATTCCCACAGATTCAATGGGTCGTTGAGACAGGGATCTTCTAATGATCAAATCTAAAATGAAATTCAATTTTGGTTCTTTAAAACCATTCAACTTGCATTGAAGACGATTGTCTCTTGTTTCCATGTAAAAATAATAGCGAGTACCAATATTGATAGCGCAACATTATTCTTGGTAAGTTTAAACTTAAGATTGTATTCAAGGCTAAAGAGATAGCAGATGTTCTAGATGATTCACGTGCACGGTAGAAATATTGACATAATGAGACCAGCACGAAGGATCGCCGTAGGTCTTTTGAATCGAAAAAAGGTCACTGAAAATTTACAAAATTGGGTGAATAATGATATTATTGGTCATATCTATCCTACAGTGTGTCCGAAGGAAAGTAGAATAACAAATCCTCAGAATTCATAACACTAACATTTATTCTCGATTTTTCTATTAGAAAGATCCGTTATAGCAACAGATCCTGAGGATTTTTTTGTACCATTATTCCCCTTTTTTCCAGATACACTCTACTGTTTGCTTTTTACATTATTTTTGGCATCTTTTTTGTAACAGTAAAAAACACCTCAAGGAATCAAGATTTAGATCCAGATAGCAAAGTTTCGAGATGACGAATCTTAGAGATATAATTCAAAATAAACAGAAACGCATTTCGACACATGACAACTTTAAAAGCGTTTCAACTTTGATTTACATGACTTGGTGACAAGTGAGATATTTCAAATTGAGTCAATTTTATTTAAATCAAAAGTAGCCAGAAAAGTGGTCTGTAAAATACCAAAGGCACTTAACACTGTTAAGTCAGACTTCTAAACTAAGAATGTATATATAGTTATAGATATTATCAACAAAAATGCTTCAATTAATTGAAAATATGAGTCTCAGACAACGTTTCAGGTGTCAAAACTAGAGAGAGATCTTAATTTCTATGAAAAATCCGAAATATTCTGGTCTGTAAAATACACATTTTTCATCCCACCATCTCGAAACTTCACTTGAATGTTCCTGGCCTTAAAAACTAACATCTGTGAAATTTTAATGAGGTTTACTTGGCTTTTTGCTAAGCTATATAGAAAAACGTCAAAAATTTTTCTTGTATTTTGGGGCAGTTTTGACCGAATTTTCAAAATAAATGGACTGTAAATCAAAAACAGTCGTCTAAAATCCATAAAAGTTTCCACAATGCTACAACTATACCGACTACGAGCAATGAAGGCATTAACATCTATTTCATGGAAGAATTTGGCCCTGTGTAAAATTTAAAAGTTTTATTTTTTTTTTAAATTAGATTTTTTCACAAAATTTTGATATTCGGTTCTGAAAAATACACATTATTCTTGCTACCATCTTGAAATTTTTCACACACAATCCTTGATGCTTTATCTAAAACCCTGCAAAGTTTTAATAAGTTTTGATATGTAGTTCATGAGATATCTTGAAATGCAGTACCCTACCCCAGGCAAATTGGCTCCAAAAACGATTGCCACCCTGGTTAGCCTGAAAACCATCGCGATTCTCAAAATATAGATATGTTTGAATCCAAAAACAGTTTCAAACCTTTTTCACCGTCAAGGTGCTACCTCATGCCCAATATTGCCTGGACTATAAAATTACTTTAGGGCACCCATCTTCACGTTTCTTTATATATAAGAAAATACAAAACTTTAAAGCCCTCGGGTGTTCCGAGCTTTTTGAGTTTTAAGCCTAATTGTTTTAAACATATTCTTATTTTCACCATCATGCAAGCATTCTTGTCCATCTCTTAGTAATTTGGGTGTCTTAGAGCCAGCAAAGCATGATTTTTTCAACTTATTCTTAATTTTTGACCATCGAAACCTTATATATTTTGTTCTTATAACAAAACATGTGATCCACTAAAATGCCACTACCCAGTGGGCACAGAAAGTCTGGAGGACGCCTATATGACGTCCGAATCACGTCTGCCCGTCCAAAGCCCGTCCCCGTCCAATCGCAACGTCCTTCAGACGTCTTTAATAGACTTGATTTTTTCAGGACGTCTAATAGGCGTCCGTAATACGCCCAAAATTATGTTATTTAGACCTGTGATTGGAAGTCTGGTAGCGAGTGTATAGAAACATGTTTGTAGCCGGGGGTGCAATATTTCCTAACATTGATTTTGTAAATACGCCATTTCGGAGTTCACGACGCCATTTTGTAAGCGGAGCAAATCTAATGGCGGGGGTGCAGTCGGCCTCAACTAGAGAATCATTTCAGAGAGCCGTAAGCTACGATCTCGGACTATTATCGAGTTGTACCCGACTGAGACGGAGCAAAACAAGCCCCCTAGGGTGATTCCTCCAGCACTCCCTCGTCGTGTCTACACAAAAAGTAAACAAACCTTTAAAAATTCGATTGAAACTCATCCTCAAACAGTCAAAATATAATTTTCCACTTAGAACTAAATCTATCATGGATGTCACTACACAAAACCTGAATATTTCTCTTTTTTAGCTTATCAAGAGTCCTCCATTCTTCATCGTATCTGATTGTTCACATCTAAAAAAACAATGCTGTGACTGGGGGTCTTTCTATGTATATAATCATATCAAAGAAAACAGGAATGGAATCAAACAAAAGGAGTCTCCCTCTAAAGAATTGTTCCGATTCCCTTTTTCTAGGTACTTTCCATTGGAAATTCCCATGCCTCAAAGCAATGATAAATAATATCAGAACATATTTTTGCTAATTATACATCAGTTTGTTATTGTTTTGTACAGATAGTAGGGGGAAATTTTGTAAAATCGCTCGATTTTTTTAGTCAAAGCACTTGTTATACATTTTTGGAAAGCTAAGGGGTAGGGGAATCAAAATAACTTGGGTGCCAATTTTCTTTCGGACACTTTGGTGTGATTTTCGGACAAATACGACGGTCTCAGGCAAAAATCATAGGGTGAAAAATTAATGAAAATTTCAGCTTGAGAAGACGGAGACCTGTTGTATATTTTTGGAAAGCTCTCAGAAAATTAAGATTAGTGATATATTGCGAGTATAGGTGATTTCTTTACCTAACTCGAGATATTAATCCTTAAAAACAGTGTTTTCAGTATTTTTCAGCCAGAAACAGCTGTTTTGTCCAGTTTTTGCGCTTTCGGAAGCTCAATGTCTCGAGTTAGGTACTGAAATCACCTATACTCGCAATATATCACTAATCTTAATTTTTTGAGAGCTTTCCAAAAATATACAACAGGTCTCCGTTTTCTCAAGCTAAAATTTTCATTAATTTTTCACTCTATGATTTTTGCCTGAGACCGTCGTATTTGTCCGAAAATCACACCAAAGTGTCCGAAAGAAAATTGGCACCCAAGTTATTTTGAGTCCCCTACCCCTTAGCTTTCCAAAAATGTATAACAAGTGCTTTGACTAAAAAATTCGAGCGACCTCAAAAAAACGAACAAATTTCCCCCTACTAAGAGTTTTATATATTCAACATGAATTTGTGATTAACAAAACAAATACTGCTAAATACTGCTTTTAGCTCAATAAAAAAAATATAAAAAATAATATCTATTAATTAGGAGAACAATGGTGTAAAAAATTTGATGTTATATTAGAAATTCAACTAAAAGGAAGAATAGGTAAGTTTGAGTATGCTATTCATAAGTAAATTTTTGTAAGAAAAAACCACGATCATTTGTTTTATAAAGTCTTAAAGCAGCTGTGGTGAGAGCAAATTTATCCGTACATAATATCCATAATTTTTTACCGTTGACTGTCTATAAAATATGTTTTTTTCAACAGATAGCCCATTCACAAAGCCTTGATGATTATACACAACACAGTCTAAGATTTAGTTTATATTCAAAAATTGCCTTTGTAACAGCATCGTATCTTGTCATGAACCCATCGGTTGATCTTTGATGAACAGGTTCAAAATCAGGAGTATTCCAACAAAAACGTGTCCTACAAAATTTGTCTGTATTGCCACTTGTAGCATAATTCTATCAAAAGAATAGTACCGTGAACGGCCATAACTTGCAACACGGACTTAACTTGCAACAGTATTCAAATTTCCTTTGAGAGTAATTTGTCTGCCATTAAAAACACTTCCTCTTTTGTTACTATACAAACCAGATAACATCAACCATCAACAAGGCCAAATAAATAACAACTAGTTTTCTCTCTACCATGTTTGCTAATTCTGCTAAATTCATTCATTTTGTCATTTGTTTTTCTCTAAAATAAATAATAGGAAAATGTGAAACCATCCTGATACTGTCCATCCATACACATATGACAATATGAAATAGGTTGACGAAGATTCATTTACTTGTCAAGTGAACCGCTGCAATTTGGGATTTAACCTCAGTCGCCTCTGTACAGTGATTTTCAAAAGGTATAAAAAATATATCTGAGAGGAGCATAAAGCTAGCCTAGCTAGTAAGGTTGCTACCAAAACCAACAAGAAGCTTCTAAAAATCAGATCAAGCAAAGGTTACACACATAGACAGAGAAGAAGGTTATTACGTCTGCCTAACTAATCCAGTACATAATACTGTAAAAAGACAATGATAAAGCAGTAATCAAACACTTTTATGATAATTTAGTGAGCAAATACAAAAAGACAGCCTTCTCTTTCCATTTTCCATCCACCAAGAAATGAGAAACTGCAGAATAGTTTTTAGAAAGGGGATTCTGTTTTGTTTACAAAGGAATCTCCGCCGGTCTCTGCCCTTCCACGGCCATTTTTTGCTCCGCCTGCAAAATGGCGTCGCGAACTCCGAAATGGCGTATGCAAATAATGGAGCGTTCGGCAAGAATTTCACAATTATATGAAGTTCATTTTCATATCTTTCCAATTAAGACATTAAAAAATGTATATAATATTTTACTAACTGTCAGTTAATAAATAGTTAGTTCAAATAACCCCCCGACTACTTCTTGAAAATAAAAATGAAATACGGTGATCTGATTGGCCCGTTATAAAAGTTCTCCATAAAATTTTTTGAGGCGACAGAGTATTTTTCAAAGCAAAACTTCGTGAGGAAAAGACAAAGATGGTCATGGAAGATCCAATATTTCTGGTGATTTGACATCTTCGGCATCTTCTTTTTATGGTTCAAAAGATTGCTTAAAGTGGAGGATACAAGTAACAAGATTATAGAAGAGTAAGTGGTAAAAAATTGCTTCTTTCTATTTGTTTTCATACAGTAGTATACCGTCATATATTTATACGAAGGAATAAAACATTACCACAGGCTCACAAAAACCTAGCGTTTTAAAGAAATTTTTTGTTGTTGCATTTTGTATTCTGAACATCCTGGTTTCTTCCACCACTGATCAAGTTTTGTGTGTTCTCGTTCGACTTTTGGTTTAAGCTTTTCCATTCTATTTTGTAAACAATAAAACACAAGGGGCCACATGAATTCAAGACTTCTTAAGATACACATCCAAGCAATAAAACAAGGCCTTCTTTTCTCAAAACGTTTGTTTCTGTACTTTGTGTTGTTTTTCAGGCATTTTTAGTTGGGTTTAATTAGCAAGCGGTCGGCCTTTTCAATTTTTAGAAAAATATTTTTTCTAATGTGCGTTTCGAATGTTTTGATTTAGAAACGTTCTTTTTTTTTTAAACATTCGAATATACGAAATTCATTTTGAACATTCGAATCGCCAAAAAATCGAATGTTTTGTTTTGATTCTTTTTCTTGAAACTTTTTAGTGAGCCAATTTTAATGTGGTGCTCTTCAGTTTATAAAATGTTGGAATAAGATTATTATTTTTGCCACTTTCATTTTTAAGGAGCTTATGCTGAAAAGATGGAGCAAAGACTTTTGATTGATCATTTTCAGGTGAGTGAAATTTCTAAGACGATATTTTCTCTAATAATTGGAATTGGCTAGAAAATTCTGAAAATTAGATGGCATCATAACATAATGAGTTTCTAAAGTTTCATTTTTTTGATAAGTTCTTTGGGAAGCAAGTACAAATTTATTTTTTCTGAAAAAACAGAGGAGACACAAAAATATTTTGTTCAAAAAGAGACCGGTGAATTGCAATAACTGCGGTTGGTTCGAAACGCAGGAGACAGGACGCAGGAGACAGGACACAGGACGCAGGTCATACAAACTACAGACCGGAAAATTGTAACACACTCGTAACATATAATGTATAAAATGTTTCTAAAAACATTATACGCAATGGAAAATTATATATTATACAAAATACGCTATTTAAAGATTTTTAAATGACAAGCCATCAATCCTAAATATTGACAAAATGACATTTAAATTATGTAAATGATGACGCTAGCACAAAATACAAGGTGTGTACATCAGTTTACAACAAAATGTTTTTTCATGCTCAATAGGATGCTGATGGTGCAAGTAGATATAGATTTATATATTTTGAAAACATTAAATGCTCCAAGAGAGCTGTTTTAGAGATATGAAAATAGTGACGTCATTTTCATCAAAAATACGAGATAGGGAATGAAAATATTGATATATTAATAAAATACAAACCTTTGACGCTATTTTAGTCAATTTTTGTTATCATACCCAAGGTGATGCAGGAGATATAATGAGATATGATATAGCGATTGTGAAATAGCTATTTTCCTGTTGGGGCTGTTTAAAGATGAGATAAATATTTTTAACACATGTATTTTGTGTATAACATATATGTCACATGTCAGACATTGAAAAGATAACTGCTACTACACATGCGTGATTTATGTGTAATATATAATACAAGTATTACAGGTCTGTGTTATACACGGCACAAAATGCAAAAGCACGTGGCAAGCATGTGGATAGATTTTGACCTTTAAAAAGGTTCTAGACCAATAAAATACCTTCAGAATGATATTTCTAACAATTACAAGTGTTTTTCAAACATTTTCTTTGTTTTTTACAGCAATTAAAGCTGACCTGTCAGCAATGACCTGCGTCCTGTGTCCTGCGTCCTGGGTCCTGTGTCCTGCGTTTCGAACCAACCGCAATAACTGTGACTTTTGATTGACAACAACCCACTTCTGTGGTGGAAGACGTACAAAATTGGAGAAAGATTTTCGATCAAAAGGCGTTATTATTTAATCAAAATAAGGGTCTTATTTTCGTGTGGTATTGTATATATGGGTTTTCTTTGAGAAACTTAAGTTTCATTCGTATCAGAATACCCTTACTTTACCTTTTAGGTTCGTACCCATAATCCTACTGGCCCTCTGGAAAATGCAAAAATAACTGATTGTTCAAAGCAAGGTATGCTATTCTTTGGTGTGTTTTAGGTACCAACAGTCAACTTTATCATTGACGAATAATACACCCCTCTTTCAGTGACCTGGTGAGAAATTCTTAACCACTTAGGAATGAAATGAAGGAGGTAATTGAGATAACATCAGATTAAAGTTTTTGGTTTCTTGACCCTCAATCCTGCTTTCTGTTTTTATTTTAGGACGAGATTGAGATATTTTAGGCTCTTTATCCAATTTTACTCTTGAATTTCTTGCAATTAAGTTTCAGCTTAGCACTGTTCTTAAATTGTTGTAGCTTCATTACTATCTATTATAAAAAAGAGCTTGTAGTTATAAAGGTTTTGAGGGTTTTCCACTCTTTCTACTCAAAACTTTTGTTTCCTCATTTTGTTTTCCAGATTCGATCAACACTATTGC
The DNA here is from genome assembly GCF_902728285.1 of Clytia hemisphaerica. Classification (NCBI taxonomy): domain Eukaryota; kingdom Metazoa; phylum Cnidaria; class Hydrozoa; order Leptothecata; family Clytiidae; genus Clytia; species Clytia hemisphaerica. Next base: position 514,937 of record NW_027104200.1, read on the forward strand.
GTAAATCTAACTCGTCAGTCCAGCTGAACCAAAAGATCATCAACATGTTACAGGTAAACCTCATAGATACTAATATGATACAAATGCTTAGATTCATCCATCAGATCTGGGATCATAGTTTCTAAATACCCTCTTTATTAAGTGCCGAGATTTTGGGTAAAACCTTTCAAGGGAGAAACCTGTACCCTCAGATTTATATCAATAAAGGTGAAATGGAGCTTACATCATGATCTCAAAAAACTTGCTTTGTAGACTAAATTATTTCAGCAATTGGGGATAAAAATAATGGACTGAAACTCGATAGGAATTACTATTCTCATGTTTTTTATGGCTAAGGAATTCAATTCTTTTGTTTTTAAGTCAGAAGATTCAGTGGGAAGAGAAAAATAGAATAAAATTTTGCAGTGAGGATCGGTTTATTTGATTATTTTCAATGGGGACAAAAATTAGAGGATGATTTTCAACCGGGGCCAATTTTTCCAGTGGGGAGGGGTCCCAGTGGGTCTGTGTGAAGGTAAAATTAAGGAAGGACAAATTAACACCCTTTGTCCCATATGTTAATAAGTTATTTTGGCACACTGCTATCCGGAAGGTTATAGTCAATAATTATCCTAAAAAAAAAGACATTCCTTTGTTTGATTTTGTCATATTATTTGTAATTATTTTCATAAATTATTATTTTCCTTTCAATCAAGGTTGTGCATTAAGAAGAAGGACTTTCAAACGTGTGTTCGCAGATCGATTTTATCAATGTCTGACTGAGTCGACTTGAAAGAAAAGAAGGAAACCAAATTTAAACACAAAGAAAAGCATGTCAAACTTTAATGGCACCAAGTATTTGAAGACGTCCGATATATTCACAAGTAATAACCAGAGTAGAAGTTAAAGACTGTTATTAGACTTTTTCAAATCATATATATTTCATCAAGGCGTAAAATTTGTACGTAGTTTTTTTCACCCTGTTCAGATACTTGTTTCAGTTGTTTGCTTCAGAAGATAATAGTTTCGACAAAATACAAAATCTTTCTGTTTATTTTTCTGATACCTTTGTTGTTATGTTGACGAGAAAACTAACTGAATTTAGTGATATATTTTCAACTTGGAATAATTCAATAAACGAAATTAAAATTCTTTTGAAAAGAAACATAAATACTATCTCAACAAAACTCTGACCCAGTGGGCACAGAATGTCCGGATGTTTATAAAAACCAATAAAATTATAACAAGAAATAAATATTTTGACCATGCAAATGTCACAATCAAGAAGCTTAAAAAGAGAATACGACTCCATAGAGACGACTAAATAAAGTCATCCCGCACGTTTTAATCACGTCCAAAGGACGTCCAAATACAAAAATTAAATCCACCTGGACGTCTAAATCACGTCTGAAAAACGTCCTAAGGACGTCCAAGTACAAACATTGTGTCCACCCGACGTCTGATAAACGTCTTCAGGACGTCCATTTACAAAAGTTAAGTCCATATTACGTCCTTTTCGCGTCCCTTTGGACGTCCGTATTGGACCAACATCGGACGGACGGGATCCGTTTCATTTTTCACGTCCTTAGGACGTCCTAAAGTCGTCCACATTTGACGTCCTTTCGTCCGAAATGGACCTTGTATGGACGTCCTCTGGACGTCCTGTGCCCACTGGGTAGATGGATCCGTGCTCCTACTATTATAAATGTACGACCTGCGGTTTTGTAGAGGGTTGCGATTCAGGCTAGTAATTATTCTATTCGTGACGTAGTCTTTTATACAGAAACACCCAAAAAACACCGTGCGTTTGCCACCAGTTTCATTGTTTAAATTCAAAACTGGTGGCGAACGCCCGGTGTTTTTCGGGTGTTTCCGTATAAAAGATCACATCATGAATATCAAGAAATATCTTTGCCACCACAGAATGTAGAGACCAGTTGGTGTATTGTAAACAAATGGCGGCGTTCACCAAAGAGCAACAATGCAATGACCCTGACAGTGATGTTTACCACAAATGCCCCAACACATGCGGAAGGTGCAAATGCAAACGTTCTGTTATGGATATCCACCATAATTGGCAATGTCAACAACATTTCAAACGTGTCGCCAAGAAAAGCAGGTACAGCCCTCTAATATTACAATTTTAGACTAAATCCAAGCAATTTTCACTGATTTGTTATAAAGATATTTACTTTTTAAAATGAATTTCTCAAGTCAAATTAAAAATTCTTGAGCTGTCGAACGTGTTAACGTATTTTTGACGTATCCAGGCTACGCCGATGCCAAATCGGAAGGCTAGAAAAATATCTTCAACCTTTATTAAGCAAAAAAAGAAGCCTTTTTTGACTTGCACCGCACTTAGAAGGGCTGATTGAACCTAGACCTTTTTCTTTAAGAGGCATATTTTCCTTAACCCGTCGTTAGATTTCATTTTCAATTCGGCGATTGTGTGAAAACCTACATGCACCAGAGTGTATCTCACGTTTATCGCTTCGTAGTACACTCTGTGCGCATTGCCTTTTTGATAAAAAAATTACCGTACGGAAACCTCTGCAATGAAGTATGATTTATAAATAGCAACTCTTCTCTCGTCGTCTCCCTCTTTCATCAACACTCCATCACAGCGGTCGGTTTGGAAAATCTCAAATGAGAAAAGACAATTCTGCGGCAATTTTGAAATTAGCTGCAGATACTGGGTCTGTGTACAGACAAGTAAGTGAAAGACGTGCGGGTCACGCGTTTTGGATGTAAAATAAGTGGCTTCATTTCTCATCTAGGAATTTCAACCCTAGCCCATCAGTGATATCTAATTTCATTCAGTCTTTTTTAATTGATTTTCTTATAGGGCACTACATGACGAACTTTAAGTGTCTACTAATTCCATCGTTTGATGAGATCGTTGGATCTTGTATTCGGTAATCCGACAATCGTATTCAATATTTATTAATAAACTTTGTACCTGTGTTCGTTTAACATTTTTAGAATTTTAATTTTCAAGTTTCAAGATTTTAGTGCTGCTGTATTTGAATTTACGAATTAAATGTTTATAGATTGAAATAATTCATACCCATCTTGTTGTTAAATCATGATTGTTCCAATTGTCCTATGTAAAAAAAGAAAGGTATAATTTGATATCATATGATGTCTGGATCGGACAAGTTTAAAAGCCAGGATCTGAACGGTGGCATGATAAAGACAAAAGCGAGTTTTATGTATTTGTACTTCCGAGGACGGTCGAGTAACTGATGTGATTTGAAATAGCCCACAGTTCTGACCCGCATAATCGAGAACGGTAAAAGTGCTTGTTTAACTTCGACCACAGTCATTGAAGGTCTAACCGAAGAAGAACCTAACCGCCCTCCGCCCCCATTGCAGAAAAAAATAAATAAACATGCTAAATACTCTTATGTGTTTAATTGTATGGGCCGCAATTTTTCAGAAAATATCACCCCAAAAGCATATTATAATGACCCCCCATTCTATGAAATGTTCCTGAAAAAGTGCCAAAACCTTTATTTTCCTAGGGGTTTTTTGGGAAAATCACCCCAAAATCACTTATAATATTGACTCCCCCATTTTATGGATTTCCTCGCAGAGTACCAACCCCCCTACTTATTCCACCCCCTACAATTAAGCACAAAAGAGTACTGCTGAACACAGAAAAACATACCTCTGTTTGAATTCGTGATATGATACATCCTTGTTTTCTGATAGATTCCATCAAAACCAAGTTTAACAAACATCAAAATTTTATATTTTTGTTATTTTTATTTTTTTATTCGTTAGAGCCTGTAAAGGAATAATGGGAATGTCAGGCAAGCATATGAAAAAATAAATAAGCAAAAAAGGTAACACAACAGACACTAGAGTACGTGATAGACGAACAAGTCAGTAGAAAACTTTCTTACTTTCATTTGTCAAATAACAGAAGCACGAGAAGCAGCCGGCAAAGAGATTTTTTAGAAATCTTCTAGGAGACCAAATGTTATGACCTTTCAATTTTTTATGCAAATGATGTGTTCTGATTTCTAGGAAACCTTTATTAACCTCTATTTGTCTCCCTAAACTTATCACTGCTTTATGAGGCCCCCCCTGTCGACTCTCAATTCACGTATTCACGCAAAATTTTTTGGCAATTCACGTATTCACGCGCGAAAAAAACCATTTTCACGTTCACGCGCTGATTTTGCTTTTAATTCTTTTGTTAAACGATTGTGACCTTATTGGGCTAAATTTGACCTTTTTATGGCCAACATAAAGTTTTCTGCAGTTTTTTGACCTTATTCTCGACAGCGTCGACCTTTTAAGACCTCTTACAATTATTGGAGCTTTCATAGGGCAATGTTTAAGGTCTGTCTATCACGTCTATCCCGTCAAAGTTACAAAAAACTACCTCTCTGGCGTACGGTGGTATAAAACCCGCCTGAATTTGCTTTTTAAGGGAGGTAAGTGCAAAGTTAAGCCTTAGCTTTAAGGTTTCCCCCCGAATTTTTTTCGTCGCAGGCCTTAAATATATTTTATTTTGAGAATAAATTTAAATCGAGGTTTGGCCCAAATTTATGGTCTGGAAAGTCGCGAGCTTCAAAGAGGTGGTACAACCAGATGACGCAAATTCCAAAGTTTGACCCCTGTCTCATTGAAGAAAAGCTGTGGAAAGGAAAAAGCGAGCGAAGCGAGCGCGAAAATTTTTTGACAACTTTCACTCTTTCATTGCTGAGAAAACGGCCTCAACACACTATTGTTACCCTAATATGCCTTGTTTGGTCAAACAATTCATTCAGAATCTTTGATTATTTTCAACACTGATCATTTACTGGTAAAAATCTGGTACGGTGAGTGACGAACCTGCCTTACACGGTGCGGCGTCACAAGAGTTTTTTTCTAAATGTTCGATGATGCAATCATATAAAAATTTTTAGAACTATCTACCTACTTTTGTAAATTATCGAAGAATAAAATACCCTTCACTGTCTCCAAGTTCATGCGGTATCATTTTGTGTACTGCATTTAGTAACAATATAAGAGATTACAGAAAGACGACCATCATTAGCGCCGACGAAGAAAATTTTCTCATTTAGACTTTTTTGTTTTGGCTTAAAACACTCTCGCTGGATGCAATAATTGCATCACAAAATGCGCCCTTAGAAAAATAAGGAAAAAATATTTGTTTCTGTTTCAATTTTTATTTTGAATAACTTTACAATGGCAATAGGTCAATATGATATGAAGGATTATGCGAGCGAAGCGAGCAAGAAAATTTTACATATTTAGGTTTATTCAGTTTTGTTTTAGACAATAATTTGCTTTTCACGTTCACGCTCAAATCTCGATTCACGAATTCACGCTGGTAAAATCTTATTTTCACGTTCACGCGGATATCTCAATTCACGCATTCACGCGTTGAAAAAGTCCAATTCACGTATTCACGACAGAAAAAAGGGTCATTCACGCGTCACGTCAGCCCCTGGGGGAGCCCCCTTTATGGTTTGATGTGTTCTAAAATCTAGAAAAACAGTTTTATTTGTTTTTCTCTACGAAAGATGTGTTCTGAAGCTTTCTAGGGTTACCTAGGTAACAAGAACACGTTAGATGACCTTGATTATACCCCTGTCTCGTCAGAACACATCATTATTTTTAGACATTTCCAGCCGATTAATTTTCGAAGATCTGATTAGAACAGATCAAAATTTCTAGCTGAAATATGCTCTCAGAACACATTGGAAAAAAAGGTCGCCTCGCTGGCTGCTTTCGAAATAAAATGTTGAACAAAGTTCTCTAAATCTAAAAATGGTTCAAAACAGAATTACAGATTTAGTCTATTCTGAGAGGCCTGAATTTCTTAGATGAAGTACTTCATGGGTTTCTAGCCTCAGTCTGTGACAAAGGAAAACGTTACTGTATGACCTTATATCGAAAAGAACATACAAAATTTGTCTATATCTTTCTTTATAAAATTGTAGACAAAAATCCAATAAATAAGATGGTTAAAAAAATTAATTCCTATTATAAATCATTGCTTACAATTCTGTCAAAATTTATTATGAGAACAAATTCATAAGGCTCAATTTTGGCTAAAACCCTAAAAAATCATTGAGTACAAAATACTAGTTATCTCCTAAAAAGATTATTACCAGTAAGAATAAGCCTCAACCCTGAAGTTCAAATGGCTCTAAATTGTTTTAGATAGTAGAGGCTTCATTTTCATAAGGGAAATTATTGGGCGTTCTTATTTTCTCTTTTTTGATTGGTTGAACCAGAGTATCAATGAAATGCGAAATCGTTCAATTTTGCATGCGAGAAAAAAATAAGGGATATTTCAGTGGAGTTAACAGTAAAAAGACAAAAGTCTTTATGTTATTGTTGTCATCCAAAGTAGATGATTCGGAAAGAGAGAACGAGGAGAGAAAGTAAAATGAAGAAAATGATGATGGACACCATGGTTAGTAGATATGGATTTCACCGCTATACGATTTGCACTAAAGTTTCGATAACTCAGGATGTGTGACAGAAGCAGGGATTCAACTCGTAATGTCAGTCTTTCCTTTGGAAATGGAAATTTAATCTTAGGACAGTTTAAGGGAGGTGCACCACTCGTATACTAAGAACAAAGTAGACGAGTTTATGTCAGGCTCGGCGGAACAACGTGGGGAGGCTGAAGGCTCAAAATGAAATAAAACTCGCTGGTAATTTGAGAAAAAATCTCAAGAATGGGAGAGACTGTTACATCTTCAACCCCAGACAATATCAAAAAGAAAACCAAGCTCGGTCCTCTCACACAAGAGCCTTACTCTATAAAAATAAGCAAAACTTTGTCAAGGTTGGTGATTACACATTCAGAACTTGACTGGGATCTGTTACAAAGTTGGCTGTCCAGAACAGAAAGAGCAGAGACAGAACTAATACCATTACCCTGAAGATCTTAAAGGTTCTTTTAAGATCTTATCAAAAGCAAGAATCTTGACTGATCTTACAAAGTTCTTATCAATAATCTGACCAAAATCTTTCTAGATGAAAATCTTTCAAGATCTTGACAGGAACTTAAAAAGATAGGTAGGAATCCTTGAAAAAGTTTCGTTTGAATTCTTAATTGAGATTTTGCCAAGATACTTTGACAATCTTGATAAATCCTTTTTGGATAAACAATTCAAAGATTTTTTAAGATTATTGAAATATCTTTATAAGTTTTCATTAAGATTCTTGAAAGGGTTTCAAGAGTTTTATTTGATTTTTTGGATTAAAAACGAGATGGACAAAAGTTGTTGATTCGTTGTTTCGTTCCAGGTCTTATTCAACACTTTTTTCCATCGAAACGAAAAACGATGAAAAGACGTGGTCAAGGTGCAGGAAGACCGTTAATCATATGGCAACCGATCAAAAAAAGAAAACCAAAGATGACAAGGAGGGGCCCCCAAGGACGGTAGTGGTGAAGAAACAGATGACTTCCAACCTGCGTAAAATTTAATTTTAGTTTTTTTTCAGATTATAACCTGTAAATATTTTAAACTAAATAGTGCATGATAGTTGATATATGAAATAATATATTGTATACTTTGTGAAAAAGATATACGCACNATATTGAATGTATTACGCTCAGGACTTTGATACTGTGGCCCAAAAGGGTCAACGACGGTTTTTTTTAGTACTAATCTTTGTTTTTTTAGTACTAATCTTTGTTTTTTAGTACTAATCTTTGTTTTTTAGTACTAATCTTTGTTTTTTAGTACTAATCTTTGTTTTTTTAGTACTAATCTTTGTTTTTTAGTACTAATCTTTGTTTTTTAGTAACTAATCGTACTGTTTTTTTTTTAGTACTAATTTTGTGTTTTAGTACTAATCTTGTTTCTAGTACTAATCTTTGTTTTTTTAGTACTCTTTGTTTTTTACTAATCTTGTGTTTTAGTACTAATCTTTGTTTTTTAGTACTAATCTTTGTTTTTTTAGTACTAATCTTTGTTTTTTAGTACTAATCTTTGTTTTTTAGTACTAATCTTTGTGTTTTAGTACTAATCTTTGTTTTTTAGTACTAATCTTTGTTTTAGTACTAATCTTTGTTTTTTAGTACTAATCTTTGTTTTTTAGTACTAATCGTTGTTTTTAGTACTACTTTGTTTTTTAGTACTAAGTTTTTTTAGTACTATCTTTGTGTTTTTTAGTACTAAATCTTTGTGTTTTGTACTATCTTCGTGTTTTTTAGTACTTTGTTTTTTTATACTCTTTGTTTTTTAGTTAAGTACTAATCTTTGTGTTTTAGTACTAATCTTTGCTTGTTTGTACTATCTTTTTTTTAGTACTAATCTTGTGTTTTGTGTACTAATCTTTGTTTTTAGTACTATCTTTGTTTTAGTACTAATCTTGTTTTAGTATAATCTTTGTTTTTTAGTACTAATTTTGTTTTTTTAGTACTAATCTTTGTTTTTAGTACAATCTTGTTTTTTTAGTCCTTTCTTGTTTGAGTACAAATTTGACAATTTCCCGTTTCTCGGTTCCGGCATCCTGGCAAGACGTCCATATGAGATAGACCCGGGCATCCGAAAAACCTTGACCGTTTATTCACGAAGAATTCTATGCGAATAATACTTCAAGTTTACTAGGTCCTTCAGTTGAAATACAAATTGCAGATGAGTCAAACACTGCTTCTAATCAAGAGATTGCCACACTAAAAAATTCCATTGTGACAGAAGTGAAAACTATGCTTAACGACTTCAAACAATCTCTCAACGCTGGGGATGAGACATTATCCATCATAGCTCCTTCAAGAGACTCAGAGTTGTTACCTAATGGAAATACATTAGAGACCTCAAGTGGGGAAAATTTACCTGGAGGGCATCCTCCAGAGAAAAGGCTCAGACCATTGTCTGATGTTGATGATGATTTTTCTGACCTTCTACCAAAGCGTCAGAAGATGGACAATCCTACATCAACGTCGTCTTCAGATGACTTGACTAATGATTTTTTTGATTTAGTTGATCAAGAGATGCCTGTTAACATCCTTTATGGGGCTGAAGTTCCTGCCAAACTAGCTTCCCGAATAATAGGACATTTTGTTGAAAAAATGCCGAAGCCAGGAAATTGATTTGTGACCGTCACAAACTACCTGCTAATTGCTCTGCAATCTGTGTTCCCAAGTTGAGGGAATCCATTCTCCAGATGAAATCTTTCAATGAGTACTCGAGACGTCAGGAGAAATCCTTGTTCAATATACAGAGTAGTATTATTCAAGCTTCATCGTGTTTTGTTGACTTGCTTGCTGATGCAATTCAAGCAGAAGATAACTCAAAAGTTATTGACACGCGACTCCTATTGAGGAATTGTTTCGATGGTGTAGCCCTTTTGGGTCATGCAAGCAGATCAGTTTCCAACATGAGAAAGAGAAACCTTAAAAGCTGTCTTGATACAAAATACCAGGCACTCTGTAACCCAAGCAGACCCACATCAGAGTATTTGCTGGGAGATGACCTTGACAAAGGGACGAGAGAAGCTATAGAATCCACCAAGCTGGCTAAATCTTACTCTCCCCATGGCAGTAGCTCTGACAGAGGGAAAAGGTATAAACACTCCTCTGCACCAACCAAAGAAGCTCAGAAATCTAGTTTTGTTTCTTTTTTACCTTTATCTATTTCAAAAATACCGCAAAAGTACCCCTAAAATTATGAGATGCGCGAAAATTAAAGGGTGCGCGAAAGTCCTTATTTGAGGGGTGCGCGAAAATTAAAGGCACGCAAAAATTAAAGGGATTAAGGTACTCCAAAATCCAGTGTTTTGATATCTGATTTTATTTCAGCTTAAAAATGTATTGTGTGAAATGTGGAACAAGAAAAAATTCGATAACAAAAAAATGTGATTCGATCATATGCGATAATGACTCCTCAATTCCCAACTTTGAGGACTTCAGCAAGAGAAAGAACTTGGAGCGACAATCAAGATTTAATAGATCCAATAAGAAAAAGAAGATTGAAAAAAGTGATGAAGAAACCAAGAGCATAAATATTTCTATCTTAAGAGAATACGAACCTAGCAACTTCCGTCAAGTTCAAAGTAAAATGCCAAATTCTATTCAATTGACATTTACTCGTCTGTTTTAATAATATAGTCGAGTAGAATTTTTTTCTTTAGGGCTTTGGGTGTTTTTACATCAAAACAAGGAAAAGGCTATAACTTTAAGGCAGACTGGACATCTAAAAAATGATCCAAATTATTGAAAAAATAAGTACAAAAACTCTCAATCCATAGCCGGGCTGGCAAATTTTTGTGTCAGGGTGGATTTAAGTCCATTTATCAGAGCCTACTTTTTGGTTTTGATAGCCAGTTGAAAATTCAAAACCAATAACTTTCCTTGAGTGGCTTTTGTATGATATGAGAAGACCAATGTATTGTTTTATGTTGAAAATGCCATTAGATTCTGATCTTGTCTTCGTTTGAATACCATGATAATCTATTTGCCTTTGGATGTTGCAAAATCTCAATTTTAATTGAAATTCTGGTCTATATTTAGATACCCGTACCCCTGTCCAGTGCTTACAGAGTTGGACCTATGACCAGGTCAAAAGAGCCGCATATGATAAATTGTCAAGGTATTGCCCTCAGGGCCTGGAAGGAAGTGCAGAAGACTATAAACTCGTTTATCGATCTGGTCAGATTGCTAGGAAATTGCCAGGAACGAATACAGATTTCACCCTTAAAGCATATAAGAAAGATTACGGATCACGCGGCTACGGAAGCATCAACTTGTACCTGATGTTATATAGCACCTCTGATTCCTCGTCTGATTCCTCGTCTGATGTAGACAAAAGGTATACATTTTTTTTATAAGCAACTCTGATTTTCAGGTCAGGCCTAAAGTTGCTAAGGATTTTTCCAAATCCAGGTAAAAAGTTGCTTATGGTTGTTGAGCCAAATATCCTTAGCAACTTCCAATTTTCTGGCTTTTATCCTATTAAGTCAGAAATACCTAAAACTAGGTATTAAAATGCCTTTCATACACATTTTGATGCCAATAAATGCCTAAAATGCCTCTTTTTTATGTATTTTTGGTTGCTTTCTTAGTTTGTGGTCAGCTTCAGCTTTTTATCCTAAATATTCAATAAATTACGGTTTAAACGATATATTTGACACCTCATTGTCAGAAAAGTCATTATGCTCAAGGTGTGAAAATTTTTAGGTGTCAAAATTAATTTTATGTTGAAACTTAATAAAAGTTAGGTTTTACAGAAAATTTCATGGGTATAGCATCATTTTTCAGAAGCTATAAACAAACGTTTCCGGTGGGAACAGAAAAAGCCCTTATTCCAAACTCAAGATATTGTAATTTGAAGTTTTAAGTTTTTCTCAAAAACAATAGAATTTTTGACGTAATGTACGTGAGATGTACGATTTTCAAGATTTGAGAAGGCCGTATTATCTCCTCTTCAATTTTTATTTTGAAAAAATATTTCGGGGTTTTACTTAGGACCATGGAAGGTGTTGATAGGCAAAATTTCATTTTTCATCTGATTATTCCATTTAGGGATAACCTTTCATTGTTAATTTTGCGGAAATTTGGAAAAAAATAATTTCTATTTTCATTTGGAAAATTTTCAGATATTATTTTTTCCAAAAAGTTTCAATTTCTTTGTGGCAAATTTGGAAAAAATTCAAAAATAAAGCCACCAAAGAAAAAGATAATGCACGAGATATCGCCCTATTTAAAGAAACACTTTCTTGTCAACTTTTCGATACTCAAAAGCAAACACATGAGCGAAAGGCTAAAAGGCTAAAAGTGTCTTCAAAAATGAACGAGCCTTTTCCTGGTGATGAAATTTATGAAATCAGGACAGTCAAGGACATATTAAGCAAATCATTGGAAGCATTCAAAAAGAAAAATAATGCAGAGCTCAAGGGATCTGGGATTGAGGTTGACTACAGCGAGAAAGATAATCTCCTCCAAGATCTCATTGAACTTGAAAAGACATCCTTGGACATTAAAAAACAAAGAGACGAAAAAGATGAAAGAATCACAACAACAAGGCTTGGAAATGAGAAAGAGAGCTTTGGAATCTATGTCAGAGACGCAAGAAAGGTTGCAAAAACCAAAAAAAGTTCGAAAGCAAAGGTCAGATAAAAAGAAGATTGACAGTAAAGGTATTGTTGACTGCATCAAGGAAAAATGGTCTTTCTTCGTCTTTTCGGAGAAGCGATACTATTTCATTTTCTAAAGCATTGTGATATTTTATTAGGGAAGAATATTCAACTCTATTGTAAAGCACCGCCTCTAGGTTTTATATAAAAACATTGAAGAAAAGCAAAACTAAAGTATGTCTCGTACGACATTTCTTCCAAATTTTCAAGGTTTAATAGCGGCTTTCAACGTATTTTTGTGAAGTACCCATTTAAAATTAGAAGCTGGCTGATAAGTCAATAGCGAGTTAATGTATTTATATTTTTGAGTCAGAGGCGGAGTGACTGAAACGATTTGGAAAAACCCGCAGTTCTGACCCACAAAATCGAGGACGGTAAAAGTGTTGATTTACCGTCGCCCCTCAGTCAGTCAGTCGTCGCATAAAATCGCTATTACCTAAGTATCATTTTCTGGACTGATCACGAGCGAAAAACCACGCTTTTTATCCGTCCTCTGTAAAAAATGGAGTGGGACAGTCCTGTCAAAAAGAGAAGACAGAAAAACATAACGAAAAAGAAGAAAGCAGAAATATGTGTTGTTGGTTGCCGCAACGTTAAAGAACCTGTGAGTTGTTTTTCACCTAAATCATGGGAGACGGTGTACAATGCGGCGGTAGCTCGAAATGATGACGGTTTGATTGCCAAGTACACCAACAAGAATGAAAAATTTGGATACCATAGAACTTGCTACCAATCGTACACGAATCCTAAGAACCTAAAAAGATGCTTACAGAATTCGAAAGGATTACTTGAGTCATTATCAAGTCTCCAATCCTACCAAACCTAATTTAAGATGGATGGATAGAGACGTACTTAGTGTCAACTGGATGGAAAACAAACCCGCCCCTGACGCAGTTCTCGAGTTTGCATCTTGCAAGTGCAAGAAACCTAAATGCCGTAACAAGCAATGTAAATGTAAATCGCTTGGACTCCCTTGCACCCATTTATGTGAATATGGGAACTGTGAGAACGAACCAATCGCTTCTGAAGAGCAGAATAACGACGAAGTCGTCGGTGATGACAAGGGAATGGATGATGACGTAATCGATTTTGACGCTGAAGATGTATTGGATGAAGGCAATGAACAATTCTTTTTATAACTTTTTATAGCTTTTTTTATTCCTTTTTAACTCAGAAAATGTGCCTTATAAAAAAGTCGAAAAGTCCCATACTCTTGCTGGACCGGCAGACTATTTATTTGTTTGCTGGCAATACCATAATTTGTCAATTCTTGCTCCCAAAAGTCGATGTGGCAATCGTCTCACTAATTTCATCGTACTACCTGCTTGACTCAGACTATCCTGTCGAATTCGAGTTGGGGTTGAATGTTCAACATAATTTGGTATTGGATGATGGAACCGTATCAGAAAAACGCGGCAGAAGGTTACTTAACAAATTTCACGAGCTTTAAGAATCCATGACAAGCCTAGATCCTGCCAAATTCGAGTTGGGGTTGAACGTTCTACACAATTCGATATTGAATGATGGAACCATATCAAAAGCTATACCAATTTTATGAACTTTTGAAGCAGAGATGAAACTCAATCCCTTTAATGGTTTGCATTTTTAGTTTCGTTTTGTTTTTTGTTATTAAGGATTCCTTTGATAGGATTTTGTGATATTGTACTACATTTCTAGGAACGGCTCTTATTTTACGTTTGTTTTTGTCTCCGAAAAACGAAAACTTATGAGGGCCACTATGTTTCAAAATCATCGTTAGTGTGCACTGACGTGCTAGAAGCAAACTAACTTTTTTAAATGATCATTTGGGTCCATAAGAATATAAGATTATAAAATCCTCACCGCACGTACATACATTTTGAATAATCCATAAAGTTGTATTAGTACATTATTAGGAGATTTTTAAATGTACATTACTTTGCAAACAAATACTTCAATTGAACTAATTATTGTATTAAAACAAAAACATACAATAAATGGCTCCTGTACACTTTTTTTTTTATAAGAACAATTTTATAAGAACAATGAGGCTCAAAAATGCCAAAAAATAAGAACAATTTAAGAACAATCCTGAGCCTGGAGTTGCTGAGTTTTAGGTAAAATAAGGGCCAAATTAATGAAATTAGGGTTCAAACCCAAAAATACCCCCAAATTTGCCCTAAAAATAAGAACAGGATAAGAACAATTTGAGGCTCGAAGTGCCAAAAAAATAAGAACAGCCGAGCCTCAACAAAAATTTACTGGTTCTTATAAAAAAAAAAAGTGTAGTGTTAAAACGTTATTATTTTAGCATATATATCTATATTTAACCTTACAAAATTTAATCTTTACTATTTTTTCACAACTTTTTCCTCTATATGGCAAACTTTTTGTCAAATCTGAATTTTTACACGCTGTCGCTTATTTTAAATAATTTTTTTCTCTGAACAATTCTAAAACTTAGTAAAAAATCTCTCGTCATATGGACGAATCAACATTACTTCTTTTAAGTAATCCGATTTCTCAAATTAAGTTTTTTTTCTTCTTAAAATCAAATTTGAGTTTTGCAGTGATAAATTAACCTTTCGTCTGTGCGTCCGTTCGTCTGTTACCAGTTTTTCTCGAGATTGGCTCATTAGTTTTTCCTGATTTTTGGCAAAAAGATGCAAAATGGCAAAGCCCAAATGTGACAGAGTAGATTTTCGGGAAAAGATTTTTCTTGCCGAGAATGCTGGAAATGTGCTGAAAAAAAACATTTTTTGGCATTTTCTTGAGATTTTTTCATATATAAAGACCATGCTGAAGTGATGGTTCATGATGGGATATTTTATAAAACAAACAAAATAACCAGGAAAACTACACCCAGTCTTCACTACATGCCAAAAAGACCTCCCACCAAGATTACCACATTACCATCGCCACCAAGACTACCACATTACCATCACCACAACAACCTATGAAAAAGGCTATTTACATCTTTCCGTCGTCCTCATCATCCATTTCTTCTACTTCTTCTGCTGCCGCCAAAGCGTTTTTTTCAACTACCATTGCCACTAAGCCACTCAATTTCCTCCCCGAAAGAAAAACCATTTCATCAAGCTTTTAAAATTCCAACGTCCACCATCACCAATGCAACCAAGCCGTCTGCCACCTGCAAATCTCCTACACCGACACCCGTAACACCAACAAAGCCACCAAAGAAAAAGATAATGCACGAGATATCGCCCTATTTAAAGAAACACTTTCTTGTCAACTTTTCGATACTCAAAAGCAAACACAAGAGCGAAAGGCTAAAAGGCTAAAAGTGTCTTCCAAAATGAGCGAGCTTTTTCCTGGTGATGAAATTTATGAAATCAGGACAGTCAAGGACATATTAAGCAAATCATTGGAAGCATTCAAAAAGAAAAATAATGCAGAGCTCAAGGGATCTGGGACTGAGGTTGACTACAGCGAGAAAGATAATCTCCTCCAAGATCTCATTGAACTTGAAAAGACATCCTTGGACATTAAAGAACAAAGAGACGAAGAGACGAAAAATGAATAAATCACAACAAGAAGGCTTGGATATGAGAAAGAGAGCTTCGGAATCTATGTCAGAGAAGCAAGAAAGGTTGCAGAAATCAAAAAAGGTTCGAAAGCAAAGGTCAGATAAAAAGAAGATTGACAGTAAAGGTATTATTGTTGACTGCATCAAGGAAAAATGGTCTTTCTTTGTCTTTAAGGAGAAGCGATACTATTTGATTTTCTAAAGCATTATGATATTTTATTAGGGAAGGATATTCGAATTTATTGTAAAGCACCGTCTCTAGGTTTTATATATTTTGGGAAAACATTGAAGAAAAACATAGTACAACCATTTCTTCAAAATTTTCAAGGTTTAATATAGCGGCTTTCAATGTTTTTTTTGTGAAGTGTCCAATTAAAATAAGAAGCTGGCTTATCAGTCAATAGCGAGTTTATGTATTTACATTTTTGAGTCGGACACGGAGTGACTGAAAAGATTTGGAAAAACCGGCAGTTCTGAGCCACAAAATCGAGGACTGTAAAGTGATGATTTACCGTCGCCCTCAGTCATTCGTCGCCGCATAAAATCGCTACGTTCCTAAGTATCATGGACCATTCACTCCGTTAATATTATCCATGAATGGTGGAATGGGTGTAGAGGCTGAGCACTTCTTTGGAGCGTTAAAATTGATTTCAAACTAAAAATTGGATTTGAACAAAAATTTCGTTTGCTCTAACAAGATCTGTCGCCACATGTATTCGCGGTACACGAACTCTGAAACCAAACCTTAGGTTTGATGAAATTGATTTGTTAAATAACAATATTTTGAAATCTTAACTTTTCATAGATTTTAGTGCTTCTGGTTTTTAATTTTTTCACCGTATTTTCCATTGCTTTTGCTTATGCTTTTGGGGCTGGCATGACCCGCTAGGTTGTGCTATTTCGACAGGATTGCGATTCAGTTTTCACTATATTTATTTGTGTCGTGATTTCAATTTTTTTATTCAACTTCTATTTCCTAACTCTACGTTTTTTAAGCAATTTATATATTGTAACGTTTTAATCTAATATTTAATTATTATTAATATTATTGCATAGTAAAAAAAAGAGAAATTACCTAAGTATCCAATGGGGCTTTGTTTCTTCAGAGGATGATTATATACTGATGTCAAACATAAATTGTGAATTGATAAAACTTTGAATTTTCCAAAGACAATTTTTCATCATTACTCATTCAGCAAATAGATTGGTAGTTTTGTGCGTATAAAATTTTTTGTTCTTCATTTCAAATATAAGAATGAAGAACCTTTTCAATAAACTTTCCTGTCTAACGGCTTCTGATTCAGTCAATGAGTTTGGCGGTAAGTATTTGAATTTTTTTATTTCTTTATAAGTGTGTCAGTGCAGTACAGTACAGAGTTCGGATAAAGAGTACATAAGGCTGTAAGTTTCATCTCCCAATAGACCATACCAACAAACTGCGAAGCCTATTTAAGCGCTCGAGGACTTTCCATTTAATTTCAAGCAATCTACTTTGAGGAAACATTTTCCCAGCTTGGGATAGATCCCTAAATTTTGTCACCCTGAACTACAGTAATCGACCTTAATCGTTTTACTTTAGACGATGCCTACGAGAGCAGCGCTCAAATGACAACTTTACACCAAATTTGGATGGACCAATTAAATAATCCTCACTATGACTGGCAAAGAAGATAATACAAAATATATATGTGAAGAAATAAGAATTTCTGTCCAACTATAATGACTCAGGAGATGTGGGTGGCAGAGCAGCATATGCATTTCGTCCTTATTAGGACTCGTCAGCACTGCATACTGCCATATATTATATCGAATGCAAAACGTCTAAAAGAATTCTATTTTTACTTTTGGCAACAAAGTCTGTCTCTAGGTAACTGCTGTGGAGTAATAAGATATTCAAAAGATCGTCGCGTTTGCCAAAACAACTATCTGTGGACTGACATTATTTCAGTATTTTTTCTAAAAGTAAGTTGTACTCTCGAAAATTTTAGCATTTTTAATAAAGTTGCTGAAAAATTATCTTTCTAAACAATAATCCAACCATTCAATCATTTGATGTAGATGAGTCGGAAGGAGAGAACGAGGGAAAGCAGAATGAAGAAAATGACGATGAGCAGTGCTCAAATGACAAATGCTCAACACATTGTAGCAGAAAATACAAAGAATAAAATCGACAATCAACGTCCTGGCAGATATGTTATGAAAAAGAAAAATTGTAGACAGGGAAGATGTTCTAGCTGATCAAACTATTATTTAAATTTCCAGATTTGAATACTACTTTTGCCAAAAATGTTATGTTAAAAAATTATCATCTGCGATTTACAAGCATCTTTCGGCATCATAGCTAAATGACTTAAGGCTCAACACATTGTAGCAGAAAATACAAAGAATACAATCGACAATCAAGATTTTTGTTCAAATGACGTACTGTTTTATCGAGGATGTTTAGAAGAAAAAGTTGAAGCCTTGTCAACTTTATTTCTGTTCGCGCGAAAAGTTGTTTGCATTACGTCATTTTAAATCAATCAAACAAGCAGGAAAGGTTCGAATAAAAAAAACATTCAAAGTTCGAATGTCGGAATGTTCGAAAGTCGAATCGAACGTCGAAAAATTGATCAAAAGTTTCAGAATTTTTTCAAAACAAAATTGGTTTATCAATGTTCAAAATGAATTCTTCTACCATTGATTTATCCTCATTTACAAATGAGCAGCTGCAAAATGTACTTGCAAAACTAATTGAACAGGAGGCGAATGCAAATGGTAATGTGCTGGTTAACCCTGTTCCTGAGACTGCAAGTAACCAAAAAAGTGAATTAGCAATCGATCAATATGTCCCTTCTTCGTCTGCTTCTGTCCCTCCTTCATCTACTTCTTTGAGTTCAAGAACTGGCGATAAAAGTAAGAAATTATCACAAAAGAAAATTGATACCACCGAAGATGATATCGAGGAGTTACTGATTAATGAAGTAAAAAGCTACCAAGTGATTTGGAGCACCTTTTGTAAAGGCTACAAGGAAACTCCTAAGACAAAAGAAGCATGGACACAAAAAATCCTGGGAAAGAAGGTATGTATGGTACATTGGTACATTGTTAACCGGTTACTTTTTTGAAGAGGGCTACACGGCTTTTTGCGCAATGCAATTGGTTCTTTTCGCATGACGACGGGCCTACATTGTCCAGAGTTGCCCGTCGTTAGAGAAATTCATTGTGACGTCGCTTTTTTAAAGGAAAATGAACAATGCGTTGACATTTAAAGATACCAACATCAAAATCACAAAAGACGGAAAGCGTCATCTTGGTGCAGTTGTTGGGACCGAAACATTCAAATCCGAGTACGTTAAGAAGTTCGTTCAAGATTGGGTCAGGCAACTGAAAGTCCTTTCCGAGATCGCTAAAGCATACCCCCAATCAGCATACTGTGCATTTACAGCAGGGTTCGCACATAAGTTCAACTATGTCAACCGAACCATCCCAAACATCAAGAAGAGCTGAACCTTTAGAAAATATCATCCGACACCATTTTATCCCCGCTCTATGTGAAGGAAGAACCTGTAATGATCACGAGAGACAGCTTCTTTTTCTCTGCCTGTCAAGATGGGTGGCTTGGGAATAATCAATGTAACCGAGATGTGTGATCTGGAATTTCAACTATCTATCAAAGTTACTCAGAATCTTGTTCGTAACATCGTAAACCAGAACAAAGTCATCATTACATCAACCGAAACTAGTATTCCAAATACCGAATCAAAACTGTCGTTCAACAAGAGATTTTATTTTTTCGGGCTGTACTGAAAATATTGCCCTCGGTCAATGCAACAACCTCGCAAGCTCGGTCGATACTTGGCCTCGGGTTATATTTCTCAGTACAGCCCTCACTAACTGGTCATTATTGTATTAATACTTAACTTTTTCTTTTATACAGTGAAATAATAAGTTCAAAACAGAATAAAGCACATTGTTACCAAATAGAAAACGACTATATTCTTATTAAAATCTATGAAACCCACCCTGGAGGATATTCTTACGATTTGGCCAATTTTCACCCTGATATTCTTATAAAAAAGCGTGTATTCCCTCAATCTACCACCATAATTTTTCTTTTTTAGAATCCTGCCAAACTTGATGTTGTTTCGAAGATAACTCAAATAGTCATCATCCAAGACGATGATTCGTTCTCTCTTTTTTTGGCTGGTGCCTGTCTATGCAAGGTCCCGTTACATAAAGGCCTAGCATTGGCTTCTAAAGTGATGCTGGCATATTATTACGTGATGGCTGTTGATTACCCCAAACAACTGGAGCTCGCTTACAGCGTGCTCCAATACTTTTTGTTTGAAGATACCAAGGTACCAAAAGAAATAACACAAGAATTGGATGACTTCATGGACCAATACACCAAGTTTAAAGTCGATCGTAAATCGCAAAATCGTAAATCGCAAAATTGACTTGCTTAGCTTACTTGAGCTTGTTAGAGCGTGCTTACTTCTTGTTCGAAGACGGAGGTGCCAAAACGACTTTTTGTTGAACACTTCGTAGTTTTTAGAGTTATACAGTGTGTCCGGTAAAAAAGCGGAACAAGAGTTTCGAATATTTACAGTAATTATTTGTTCAACCAATAGATATTCAATTCCCAAATTGATTTAATAGGTTTTGATAAAAGAAATCAAGTACTTAAAGGTAGTGAGGATTTTTCTTATTTATATGAATTATATTTCGCTTTTTTCCAGACACACTGTATTGTACATAGGACGAAAAAAGTTTCGATTGCTTTTGTTGATAAGTATGATTACGCAATGAATTTCATCATATATGGTATAAAGATGGCGTCACGGGGTTCAAATCATTACGTTATCAGACTTAATACTCTTTTACATTTGATTATACATTATCGTTAGGACTATACTCTTCTTATACTCTTTTACATTTGATTATATATCATCGTTAGGATTATATTCTTGATATGCGTAACTTTTTCTAACGGAATTTGACTCCTTTTGTGCGACATGACGTCACACGGGGGTGGGGCAATCTTCCGTTACATATTAAAGAGATATGTATAACAAAGAAAAAGCTTCAGTACATTTTATTAAAAAATTTTTGTCAATCATCTTTTGAGCTGAAAGAAAACGAAGATGAAAACGGTGAAGAAATTCCTTGATTATTCCCAAATTTGTAAAATCGCGCGCTTTTTCTTTCTTAGACCTGTTGTTCGTGAGGTATTAATTTGAGAAAATTTGATCTAGTTTTAAGACAACTGTTGATTAGTCAATTTGAAGCAAAACAAGAAAAATTTTCTCGTCATTCGGACAAGTCTAAAATGGATTATTTCAACCCATTTTTGGCTTGTTTTGAATGTTTTTTTTCTTAGTTTGAAATTGTAGAATTTGCTGTGTATATTGGAAGTAAATGTCCTGAGTTTACTTATTTGAAATCCTGTTTCAGATTGTCAACGAAGCAATTCTCATTTCTGGCAAAGAAAACTCAATTGAAAACTTACGATCAAAACTGCGTTCGATTATTGATCCTGTCATCTATTTTTCTATACAAAAAAAGAATTGTAAACCACCAGGTAAAAAATCCTATTTAATTCAACGTTTCATTCCAACCTTTATGTGCTAAATTATTAGGGAGTCAGTTCTCAATCTTTGAGAAAAAATTTCAAATTTTGACCAATAAACCTAAAAAGGGCTCTTATTTCAAAATACAATTTGCAATTTCTTTGAAAACTCGCATGGTTTTGAAACACCTTTAATGAGAGCAACAGAGTTTTTTATACCTTTCTTTCTATCATAGGTAAAATCTGCCTCCCAAAATAATTAAAAAACTCCAGGTTATTTTCCTATTTTTATTTAACACAAAACAATCTGAAGTTACTTTTTCCAAATCTTAATGACATTTTAATCGTCAGATTGAATAGTCGTCTCGAGTGTAAATGACATTACAGAAATCTGTACTGTAATGTCATTTGGGTGTATTACAAAACGTGGTGCATTTTCACAAATTTTATTTCTTCTTAATTTCCATAAAATTTTTTTTTCTCCTGCTTTCATTACCTTTTGGAAAACTATTTTCCACTACAATAATCCAAATAGTTGAAAATTTTTTGAAAATTTTCAATTCTTATGGTGTGCTCTGGAAAGTTTTTATGTCGGACGGACATTTGGTAAATCATAGATGGGTTCTGATGGAAACTTCAAATACCTGTAACTGCATTAGATCATAAGTTAACATCACTAACAGTTTCGAATTGTTCAATGGTTACTTCTGTCGCAATCAAGATTTCGCCGAAAATGCTGCTTCTTATTACAATGTCCGTCCGACATAATAAAAGACACCTACAATATTTTTTATATAACGAAAAAACATGTGCATGTCTTACCACTACTCTGAGCTATCAACTAATAGGGCTTAAAATACGTCTTCAAACATCAATTTTTCTAAAGGAAACTCAAATCAATGCTATTTTCGATTAAATTTATAATGTCTGTCCGACATAAATATCAAAATGCCATGAGTGATATACTTTTCGAACGTTTTTAAGTTTCGAACGTTCGAATAGTCTAAAATTGTCGTGATTTATTCGCAAGAATGATAGCATACATGATCATTTGAAGACAAACTGCAACGGAAATCGGTCACAAAAATGGGGCGTCAAAGAAAAGCTAATCCGACAACAAATGCTGAACGATGTAAGAAATACAGAGAAAAAGATCTAGAAGCTTCCAGAGCGAACGATGCATTGAGGAAAAGATTGGCAAGGCTGAGAGCAAAACAAGATCTTGAAAAACGTAAGGCGACGCTTAAAAAAGAAGCTGCAGCCAAAAGGGAGAGAAGACTACAAAAAAAATTATTACTTGAACAAAACGGTAAATTCTTTCTTTATTCTCAAATTCTTTGTTTTATAATATATTTTTATCTTTGTTTTAAACACATAAATTGTAACTTTTTTGATTTCCAATTTTTAACATCATTTGTAGCACTGAAGATGATTTTTAATCGAAAAGCTTTTGCTCAATTTTAAAAACATTGTTGTTTTTCTTTAAATTTACTTTTGGAATGGCAAAATTTCAAAGAATCTTTGTTTTATCTTTTTTAAGTAAATAACTGAATGCAATAAGAGTCTCCCCCTTGGATACCAGGCTAGCAAAAACCAATTCGAAATCAAAATTGAAAATGAAGATTCCTCAGGAAGCAAGAATCTTTTTTCCATCTCGGATACAAAATAAACTTAACTATCTTGTACATTTAGAACAATCAAGTGCCAGCAACGTCAACGACACAACCGACACGACTCAACCACCGCCACCGCCATCTTCACCGCCGCCATCCACCAACAATAATACAGTAGACCCTGAAACTCCAGCCAACCAGCCATCGATCTCATCTTCTTCCATTAATTCGGCATTTAAGCACCGTAGCGCAAAATATCGTTCTTTATCACAATCTGAAAAGAGCCTGCCGCATAGCCCACGAAAAAAAAACGAGATTGTACAGCTGATGGCCTCAAAGCATTTGAAAATCAAGTTTAACAAAAAAGGAGGTCGCATGAAACAAACATTGCTGAAGGCTGAAGAGGAGTGGCTATTAACCTTCTTGGACCGTCCGGACATCTCCCGCCAAACGCCAGGCCGAAAGGACAATGTTTACATTGGGAAGGTTAATGGTAAAAGGGAGTATGCGCAAAAAAGATACCTCCAGTGGACAATAAGGGAGCTACTTGACATCGTGAATGGGAATAGCGAAGTTGAAGGAAGCCCGACGTTCCAGGAAGATTTCCAAAGGGTTTGACATTTAGACAG
Organism: Clytia hemisphaerica; assembly: GCF_902728285.1. Lineage (NCBI taxonomy): Eukaryota > Metazoa > Cnidaria > Hydrozoa > Leptothecata > Clytiidae > Clytia > Clytia hemisphaerica. The sequence continues at coordinate 538,349 of NW_027104200.1, forward strand.
CTGTACGATTTCCTGAAAAAGCGCAAACAGTACAAGTTTTCGAATCAAACTCCTCACGAATCCTGTACGTGTGAAATTTGTGAAAACATTCGCCTCCTCGTAACGGCTGTTAATAGGAAAATGAAAAACATCGACGCAAGATTACCATCAACCGTAAACGACCTGATAGCTGAATTTAAATGCCAAAACGCCGGTGAAAATTGCATGAAAAGTCTTTGTGAAGACTGTCCAACAGTCAAAATCAACGGAGAAGATTTCTTGGATCAAGACTCCGCATCGGCAAAATCAACCAATGACGACAACTCAGACAGTGAGACGGAGGAAGATGATGATATCACGTTTTATCAGTGGGTGAACGTAGATGGAAAAGCTGCCAAAACACAGAAGTCAGAGAAGTCATGGTCTCCAGAATTGAAGAACTGAAGCTTCATATTCACATCCGAAATGAACAATACATTGTTTATAGCAAACTAAAGGAGAATATGCCTGGGAATGCAATTCTCGTGCATGTGGATTATGCTGAGAGTTACGAAAACAAACAACAAGACGAGTGCCAATCGGCTTATTTTGGACACACTACTTTCAGCATTTTCACAGCCGTCTTGTACATAAGGCGAAACAATGAGTTGATCCACGAAAATGTTGTTGTTATTTCAGAAGCAAATGATCATTCCAGAATTGCTGCCCATAGCTGTATTGTCAAAGTTGTCGATGTCGTGATAGCGAAACACCCTCATTTTAATCATTACGATTCAATCGACCTCCAAAGACAAATTTTGAGCGGAATTGGCTGCTGCACCCGTCACTCCATATATGCACTCACCTCACTGTTTCCCAAGCGTTTTAACGTAACCAGATATTATAACGAAAGGCACCATGGCAAAGGACCAATGGATGGCATTGGCGGATGCATCAAGAACCTCGTCTACCGAGCAGTGATGACTGGAAAAGAAATCATCAAAACCCCAGAAGAATTCGCAAACTGCGCTCAAAAGCTGTCAAAAAATGTCAACTGCGTGTACATGCCAATCGAAGAGGTTATGGCAGAACCTGAAAGCATCGAAAGAGCACCGTACACGGCGGACATGCAAATTCTCAAAGTGCATATGGCGAAATTGCAGATCACATGGGCTGAGTTCCATTGTATGAAGCTTTATCGGATCGCGTCAGACAAGGAACCCTTTTATGTTCAATGGTATGAACGAGAGGATGGTACCACTCCTTGTGGCCATTTCGATACCGTTGATCAAGAGGAGATCGAAACCACGTGCGCCAAATGCATCATGGGGGAAAATGGTGACGGCTGGTTGAGATGCCCAAGTTGTAACCAGTGGTACCACGAAGGATGCTTTCTGTCCTCTTAAATACCTTATTTGACATTCATTTAGAGTTCTTTCTGTATTTCTATGTTTATGAAGAGAGCTTTTAGTTTTTATGTCGGACAGACATTTTGTAATTCGTTTCATATAGAATTTGGGTAGTTCATAATATAAAAAAACACAAGCAAATAGTTTAAATTCATGTCTCAAAGTTTCGGTGTGTTTTGTTTAGCCTGCAAAAATATTTAGTTAGAACTAGACGGTTCCCGTCGTCGCAAACACCGGTTAACGGTTTTGCTTGCACATCAAAAGCCTTTAAAATACTATAATGTGGGTTAATTACTGACATCGTTTTGGCTTAAATAATAAAAATTATACTTCTAAACTTTCTACATTAGTCAAAATTTTGTGTCTGTAAGCCTCGATGATATGTCTTTTTAAGATAACGGAAGTTTGTGTTCAATGAAATGCCATAGTGACCCTGTCAAAATTATCGAGGGTACCTTAGTTGTGAAGGAGAGGCTCGCGCTTTGCGATTGAGCACTGAAGGTTTTCCCGTTTGTTGGCTTCACATGCGGACAGCTTAAGACCGACACATATGCAATGCAACCAACATTGAAACCTTTTTAAATAATGTTAGACGAAGTTTAATCATCAAACAACAATGTTGGATTTTGTTGCGTGTGTTGATATAGAATAATTCGAAATCGTGCAACAAAAATGCCACACCTTTTTATTTGAAACTTTGTGACGTCACAGTACTTTTTCATGAAATTGACGTCAGAACTTTTTTCGTTTACAAATAGCAATTTTGAAGGTACCGACATCAAACTGACAACCTCTGGACGAAAATACCTTGGTGGCTTCATTGGAAGAGCAGAAGGAAAAGATTAATACGTGAACGGGCTTGTCCAACAGTGGTGCTCTCAGCTAAAAGTACTGTGTGATATTGCCAAGTCCGAACCGCAATCCGCCTACGTAGCTTTCATCGCTGGCTTCAAGCACAAACTCACATACCACATCCGAACAATCCCTGATATGCACCAATACCTTGCACCTTTCGACCTAATCCTCAACACGATATTCATTCCAGCTATCACCGATGGTCACCATTGCTCCGCCGATGAGCGCCTTTTACTATCACTGCCACCAAGAAAAGGCGGTCTTTCAATCCCTATCTTTACCACGTGGTCAATAACAGAATTCTCCAGCTCACAGAAAGTAACTTCCAACCTGTCCAGCCGAATAAAGAACCAAAACGCAAGCAACGTCGACATACCTGACGACGCTAAAGTCAAGAGAGAAATCACCAAGTCGAAGAAAGATCGAGAAAACGATACTTTGAATGTACTTAGGGAGAGGATGAGCGTTGAGCAGCGAAAAGCAAACGAACTCGCTTCTTGCAAAGGTGCTTCAAGCTGGTTGACGATCATACCGGTTGAAAGCGGAGGCTTCTGTCTGAACAAAAGAGAATTTGTTGATGCCCTTTGCTTGAGGTATGGACACCGAAATACCTTCCGATCAATTGTGCATGTGGCCTTCGATTCGATGTCGACCATGCCCTTTCGTGTCCGAAAGGAGGTTTCATCCACCAACGCCATGACGAGATGAGAAACCTCTTGGCCAACCTCCTTTCACAAGTACACACTGATGTCTCCATCGAACCTCACCTACAACCTCTAACTGGAGAATCACTACCAAACAGCTCCAACAAAACAGACGAAGCCCGACTTGACGTGTCAGCCAGAAGTTTTTGGCAAAGGGGACAACTTGCATTCTTTGACGTAAGGATCACAAATCCGTTCGCAAAAAGTCACCTTAGCCAGAAACTTCAAAACACATTCCGATCGAACGAACGAAAACAAGAGAAAAAGCGGAAGTACAACAACCGAATCATCACAGTCGAGCATGGTTCGTTCAGCCCGTTCGTTATGTCTCCGTACGGAGGACAAGGAAAAGAAACGGAAATGATCATCACGACCCTTGCAAAGAAGCTCTCAGACAAAAAAGACATTGAATTTGGTATCATGTTGAATTGGTTGAGAGCTAAGCTCTCATATTGCTTACTACGATCAGCTATCCTATGCTTACGGATCGAGAACTGTTAGGAAATTGAACATTGATATGAATGAGATTGAAATTCATGAATCTACTAGGAGAAATTTTTAGTCAATCTCTCTTATTATTCGTCGATTTTGAGATTATTTTTTTTTCAGACTTTTGCATTCTCGTTAACCCCTTGTTTTGCGCCCGGCGTGACCGCAAGGTTATGCCACTATCCTTATGATGTGGATTTGTGATACTTGATTTGTTTGCCTCTTATTATTCGTTTTTAACTAATTTAGTCTTATATTATTTATATTTATTCTAATGTATTTTATCATGACCGGGATCATGACATGCCAATCAAAAAAAAAAAAAAAATTTTACAAATAGCAATGTAGAGTCTTCTCTAATCCGAGTTTTCTACGCTTGTCAAACTTAGCGCGAGACTTTTTGTATTCGAAGGAGGATATTATCTGGTACCAGATGTGGAAATATGCTACGACACGCTTTGCTCTGAAGGTCGGGCATATTTTAACATCTGGAAGGTTTGCATTACGGAATTTGACTTGACCGCGTTTGAACATTTTGTGAGGAGCTTGGAAACGATCAACATAGCAAGTTAGCATCTAATTCCAATTCGGATGCGGGTGCTAGTCAGAAAATAATAACAAATCTGATTCGCATCAGATTTGTTACATTTTCTAGGCTAGCACCATATTCAATTCAATATTAGCACCATATTCGATATGGTTCGGAATCATATTCATGTACCAAACATAAACAATCATCCCTAATTTAGCTTCATTTACATGAAAATACAACTTAAAACATGAATTTAGTGCTTTGTCCTACTTACCTAGACATACTCGATAAATATTACACTAACTTTCATAGTTTTCAGGACCTCAAAAGTGAATTTTCAATGTGCTCTGTAAAATTACAAAATAGCGAGGTTAATCGTTAGTAAGATACAAACTACCTATACAGAAGTCTGTAGATCTTTCTGAAGACAAAATTATCTGTTTTGTACACATGTTTGTACTGCTGCTAGAGACTTTGACTGACTTTGACTGTTGTCGGTCAGTCGGTTGTGTTCAGTTGTCTGGCGGTCAACAGTCGTTTTGATAGGACCGCACAAGATTATACCAACATGAAACTTACTGAAAAAGCATAAGGAACATACCTGTTACTGTTTCTTTATGATCTGTGAGTTTGGATTTGAGAAAAATCAGTAAAAATCAGTCCACCAAAACAAACAAAAAATAATCAACATTTGTGTGTAAAAAACAATCTTTAAAGGTTGGTGCATTTACAGAAATTACACTGAATACTAAAAGTAATACTAAGAAAGCATAAAGACATTTATATTGTAAAAAAGTTCACCAAAACAAACCAAAAAACAACCAAAATCTAACAAAAGCTCTTCACTACTTGCCCTTCTTGAATCCGAAATTTGCTTTGTCATTGAAGCGCCAAAACTATAAATAAAAATAGTTTTTGACGGTCGGCGCAGCAGACATTTTCATGCTAAATTTCTGTTCAGTCGGGACGAACATAATTCTTGAGCAAGCGAAGATATAGCCATTGAACCCGACTGTTGTCGGCACATCAAAGGGCCACTACTAAATCTCTCCGATGGTATATTGGTCCGCTCCTTTAGAGCTTTAGCGTGGGCGGCCGCCAATACGCCATCGGAATATCAGATAAAGGAGGATAGGTTTTCCAGCCGCGGCGTTCAAATTTTAGAAACCTTAATATGTTACTGGGCTAGCGTTACAGACATTTTTCATAAACTCATTCAGTATATTAAGATAACACCAACTTCTCTGATACTGATAGTTTTTATGTCGGACGGACATTATTCTTTGATTTGAATTTAAAAAAGGTCTGTTCACTTTCACAATTTGGAATTTTGAAGACAGTTTTCGAATATTAGGAAGACTGGTTAAAAACTCTAAAGGCAATAATTTAAGAACATCGATTTTTTTGTCGCAAAATGTCCGTCCGACATGTCCGTCCGACATAAAAAAATAACTTGCCTGTCCAATCCAATAACATTGATTAATCCATGGCGATAAATAACATAATTTCTTCCATCCTCTAAACAATATACGAATCTTGATAAATCCCAAAAATTGAGTCGGTGCATCTATTTTTGAGATAGCAATGCAAGATTTCATCAAAAAGTAGAAAATCCGTGTTTCTATCGTGTCCGTCCGACATGAAAAACAATTTTATTGAAAATTGAAACATGCTTGATGGTGGGCATTGCTATTAATAATGTTTTTGAATGAAAAAAACAACCAAATTATATGGAAAAAGTCCAATGAAAATCCAGAAAAACGGCGATTTCCGGCATATTTTCGGCATTGTCGACCGGAAAAAAAATTTTCTCAAGAATCGAACTAGGTCATGTTTTGGGCATTGTTAATACGATGCGTGAGCAAAAAAATCAGAAAAAACTAATGATGAAATCTCGAGAAAATGCCGAAAACTAGTTTTCCGGCATATTTCCGCCATTTTCGGCCGGAAAGATTTTTTTTTCGAAAATCGGGCTTCGTCACATTTTGGGCATTGCCATTTTGCATCATTGTGCAAAAAAATAGAAAAAACTAATGAGCCAATCTCGAGAAAAGCTGGTAACTAACGGACGGACGGACAAAGGTTAATTTATAGGACTTCCACCCCACCGGGGTAGGTCCAAAAATATGGCCATTAGAAATTTGAACTTAACGTCTCAAAATAATTTGCAGCTGAGACAAAAATGGCTGTAACTTTTGATAGAATTCGAATCAAGTTGCGGTTTTGTGCTCGTTAAAAAGATAATTACTGTGAGTGGAATATTATCAAGCAAAAAAATTGGAAAAAAAAAAGAAAAATGAAAATGAAAAATAAAGAAGAAAAAACACAACTTCTTGTAGAAATGTGGTATAAAGTCTGTCTCGAAATAATTTGCAGCTGGAGAAAAAAATGGCTGTAACTTTTGATAGAATTCAAATCAAGTTACGATTTTGTGCTTGTTAAAAAGATATTCGTGAGTGGAATATTATCAAGTAAAAAAATTGAGAAAAAAAAGGAAAATGAAAATGAAAAATGAAGAAGAAAAAAATAAACTTTTTGTAGAAATGTGGTATAATTACCATTTTCACAGGAGTGACTCTTCAATCTTTGATCATCATCAATGTGAAAAAATTTTTCAAAAATATTCATTCAATCAAAAGATATCAAACAAAGTTTATTGCTGGTTGATCAAGTTGCGGTTTCAAAAGGCTGTTTTTTTGTCGTTTTTTACCAGTTTTTACTATTTTATAGAGTCAACCAGCAATAAACTTTCTTTGATATCTTTTGATTGAATGAATATTTTTGAAATTTTTTTTGACAGTGATGATGATCTAAGATTGAAGAATCACTCCTGTGAAAATGGTAATTATACCACATTTCTACAAAAAGTTGATTTTTTTCTTCTTCATTTTTCATTTTCATTTTCCTTTTTTTTCTCAATTTTTTTACTTGATAATATTCCACTCACGAATATCTTTTTAACAAGCACTTAATCGCAACTTGATTCGAATTCTATCAAAAGTTACAGCCATTTTTGTCTCCAGCTGCAAATTATTTCGAGACAGACTTTAATTATCATTTTCACAGGAGTGATTCTTCAATCTTAGATCATCATCACTGTGAAAAGATTTTTCAAAAATATTCATTCAATCAAAAGATATCAAACAAAGTTAATTGCTGGTTGACTCTATAAAGTAGTAAAAAACGACAAAAAAAACAGCCTTTTGTCATACCAACATACCAAACACGTGACATTTTTGTTTAGAAACATGAAACAAAATGAAGGTGAATCCTTAAATGAATTTTATATTCGCTTACGAGAACAAGCTGGCAAATGTACTTTTGAGAATACAGATTTGAATATAAAACAACAGATTGAACTCTCAACCAACATTGAAAGCTAAGGCTGTACAGTTTTCAGCACCCCGATAAATCGTTGCAGGAACTTTTGACAATCACACCCCTGAGTAATAAAGTGGCCTGGTCAGATCTACCCCGGTGAGCTTTTAAACTCTACCGGGTGACATAGACAGGGGTGTACAATCGGTAGGGCATACGAAACCACAACGAAACAAAAACTCGAGATTTCGAAGAAGAAATTGCCGGCCGACGAAGACATCTATTATGCCGATAGAAACAGGAGATACCGCAAGCACATGACACCAGAAGATCACAAAGAGGCGCAAGAAGAGATGGTAAGAATTTGAATCGATGTGGAATAAGTACTAGTCAAAAAAGCTGTTATAAATGTGGAGGGAAGTTCCCACACAAAAATCAGTACCCAGCAGAAGGAAAGACATTTAACAAGTGTCACAAAATAAACCATTTCGCAGTAGTCTGTGTAGGAGTCAGAAGGCCAGGGGTAGCTTTTCCGCTAACGTCTCCTATCAAGAGAACGAGAATTTTATAAAAACATTGTCATATCATTACGTCATCTCACACTGTCATGAAGAGCTCAACCAACCAACTTATGACAGGATTGGAAGTTGGTGATGTCCTCTCGACTTTGAAATGCCATAACATTTTTAGAAAGGAGTTTGTACATGATGAGGCTTTGATGACAGCTGACCGTGTGAAAGAGGAAAGTCTACCAGAGATACGGTCTTCTTTAATCTTTAGGGGTCAGTGAAAGATCTACCCTATAGAAACACCTTTTAGATTTTTTCAACAGAAAGGTGGAAGGCAATCTACCAGAGAAATTGTCTTCTTGAACATCTTTAGGGGGGGAGTAAAAGATCGACCCGAACAAAAGTTGCGTTTTTTTTGTTTATAAGGTAGTGGACCATCGGGGGGAGCAGACGGCTCGCTGGTTAAAAGTAACAGACAAAACAAAATTACAGAACACCGTAAGAAATAAATTTTTGGATTATTATTGGGTACTACAGGTTAAGTGTAAAGCAAACAGTGAGATGTACTGAACAAAAAAGAAACAGGTTTCGAAAGAATGACCAGTCTGAGCAATGGAAAAAAAAAAATAATTTTATAAAGCAATCCAGGGGCTTTAGACCAATGTCAAGATACATTGGGAGTTCGACAAACCACTGGTTTTGATCCTTATGTAACATTAATATTTGAAGCAGTTTTTGCGGGCGATTTTTCATTTTGTTTAGGTAATTACTCAACTAAAAGGTTGCCCATCAAACATAAAACTGTCCAAACGTGATTAAGTAGAGTTGAGAGATGAATGAACTTCAGAGTTGAGACGTTTGCTATGCTCAGGATAATTATCAATAAATTGGAGCAATCAATAATAAATTGCTACGTTCAAGTTTTGTTTTGGATCACAAGAGCTGCTTATTAAAGCACGAGCGCATCAGCCTCATGAGTTTCACCGGTTTCACCTGAAGACCAATCTTGCGTTTTGTAAAAACTTTTTTTGTAAAACTCTTAAAAATTAGAAACAAAAAAACGCTCACAAAATGTTGTTAGACTTCCTCCTTTTCGTGTATACGATCCTGCAAATGTCTCAAGGGATTGTCATCTTCATCAATCAAGCCATCGTCACCTCGTTGCTTTGAATGTAATGTGGCAGGATTTTCGATAGTCTCTTCTTTTGTTTTTGACTGTTCTTGTGAGTTCACACCTGAAATTTGATGGGGGTAAAAACGAAAATCAAAGTCCATTCAACGGAAGCAATCACTATGAATCATGTACAGTCTCTTTATCTCGAACCTCTACAAAACCACATGTCTCTTTAATAAGTTTCTCGTCCCTTCAGTTAACAATACCCGATAAACCTTATTCCATAACGAAATTTCTTCAATTCGAACAAATTTGTGTTCCCTGTGCGTGTTCGAGTTATGGAGACTTAACTGTATTTTCAACACTTTTCCTGAAGAAAAAGGTTTTTTATAATGTGAATGCATTGGAAAACTCTTATCAAAATTTCCTTACTTTTCAAAAAATCATAATGGCTTAAAAGTTGAACTAAGAGGGACAAAAGTTCTCAATTTAGAAGGTTACCTTTTTCGTCTTCCGTATTTGTCAGATCTATTTTATTTGAAATGCGTCCATTTTGCTTGTTGTTTTGAAGGCCTTTCTCGCCCAATTCGCCTCGCTTGTATTTCTCAGCTCGTGTCGACTTGAAATCTTTATTTGTGAGGTCTTGCGTTGAATTCGTATTCTTGTCCAATTCTTGATATAGCTTCAGTTGATTTCTCAAATCACTGACTTCAGCGTACAAGTTTTCGAAAGCCTAAATATTAAAAAAAATTATGATTTTAAATTCGAACAAGAAGCCGAAGCGGCATGAAGACCCAGCAACACAACAATAGTCGAATGTTTGTTCGCAAAACATACAAGGTGCCGATTCTTTCAAACTGTTTTGATCCAACTTTTTTCTAAATTCTTACAAGTTCATTGAGAATATGAACTGTAGCACCAAAGTCTGAAACATTTTGAGGGAACGGACCTGAACACATTGGTGCCTTGAAATGAAACTGTTTGTGATGTCTCTCGCCGTTACGTTTTTACCACTTCCAGTTTGTACATATGAATTAGGAAGGGCGGGTCTTTTGTCATCTAAAAGGAGAATTATTCGAGCATCAAGCAACAATTGGTTATCACAAGATTTTGAGATAATTTGGTGTGTTCAATTTTCTTTTCAGACTGAATGCTGTTATTACTTTCAACACTGTCGAACGTGCTAACCGCACTGGCTCAACTTCAGTATCTTTGAAATCATTCGTAGGCCCAATTGTAAACTTAATGGCTTAAGAAAAATTACAGCATTTTGGGATTTAGCCTCGTTTTGGCGAAAAACTCGTCCCCAGGCCCCAAAAATTAAAATTTTGAAAAAATGAAAAAAACACTCCCAGGGATTTGCCCAAGGATCAAGTGGGCAAAATTTCAGCCCAATCAGACCATTTTTTAAGTCTCCAGCCTGCCCCAAAGTTTTAGCCTCGTTTTGGCGAAAAACTCGTCCCCAGGCCCCAAAATTGAAATTTTGAAAAAATGAAAAAAACACCCCCAGGGATTTGCCCAAGGATCAAGTGTGCAAAATGTCAGCCCAATCGGACCATTTTTGAAGTCTCCAGCCTGCCCCAAAGTTTTTGTGACAGACACACAGACAGACATTCTCAGATTCTAGCTCAACTGAAGTTGAGAACTGACCTACTTTTCCAGAAATAGCCCTCCCCCTGTTGATCCTCGGATATCCAGAGGCTTAACGATTTTTGTTCAAAAGTGGATATCCAGGGGATTAAATATCTACAAGGGAGCGGATATCCAGGGGGTAAAGTGTCTTTTCAAGTAAAAAATATGATATCCAGGGCCGTAAGCATTTTTATAAGAGAGGATATCCAGGGGGTGAGCATATTTTTAAGAGTGGGTCTTTACTAATAAAGTAGGATATCCAGGGGATTCGATACTTCGAAAAATCAATATCCTCAACAGAGGGGGTGAAGTTTTTTTTGGAAAGCCCAATTTTACATACCTGTTAATATAGAAGGGACAGTTGTTTGTTGTTGCAAAATCTTTCTGTCATTGATAATTAATCCCTCTTCTGATAAGATTGCATTGATTCTCTTGTCATAACCAATTTTAGTAAGCAGTCCATTTTTGAAATCATTTTCAATCTTAGACCATTTCTGGCGTGATGTCTTTGATAATACAGGGAGAACTAAAAAATCAAAAGAGACAAGCAATGTTTGAGATGATAATTGGTCATGTATACCTTATCGGAGAAAAAATGTCGAGGGGAAATGACGAAAACTTTGACAGGTTGACGAAATTTTTCCTAAACATTTTTATCACCTGACCAAAACTTTTCCCCAATCAAAATTCAAATCCTTTACTATCCGAAATTAGTGCTTTATTAAACATCGAATTACAAGATCTATTTTCAAAGAAAACAATTTCATTCTTTTTCATTTGGACAATTTTAATCCGTTAGAAGTAACAGAACTAAGTTGTAAATTCGGTTTGGGAAAAGTGACGAATTGGAAATTTTGGCCAGGGAAAAGTGAGGAAAATACTCTGGGTGAAAGAATTTTTCCCTGGCTAACTAACAAGTAAAAAGAATGCAATGTTTGGGATCTTACCATGAAAAACATCTTTTGGACATGCATAAGGAGTTTTAAATATCAGTTTATATTTGCAAGTCTCGGGTTCAGTTACAGATAAAATTTTGTTTTCTTCCCCACACTGCAGTACAACCTGGAAATTAAATCAAATAAAGTTGTATTCAATATTGTATTTTAAATAACTGAATATTTTGCATGTTTTGAGAAGAGCAAAAGAAGAAAGAAGATTTTGACTACAGTGTCATAGTGTCCTGTCATAGAACAGCAAGTCAAGGTTACAACATTTTGTATCTTACAAACACTTGTCTTTCTTGGGTTCCATGGCATATGTCTCCATGATGCATTTCCATTTGTGTAAACAAACTTTTCTCAATAGTCCAGTGTTTCCACACACTAATAATGAATAAAATATCAAATGATGAAATAATAGAGTGAGAGGTCGTGGATTCAATTTAAACATGCATGTAGAAAAAATGGTAGTAATTGCATGAAAATGTTTATCTATAATTCAGTGGTCAAACCAAGGTTTTTTGAGACGGAAAACGGATTTTACATAGCAATTTTAGGACATAATATTGAAATTTTGGCGAATTATACAGAATTTTGAGACAGAAATCCCTCTTTATTTACTTCACTAAGACAGAAATCAGTCTGAGCCAGAAGAAGTTTGAAAACTGATAATTTGCACCCTTTCACGTTATTAAACATAATAAGACAACTTTTAAAATGGTAATTACTAAGTCATTTTATTATAGCTTTTAATCAACAGCTTACCCCAGTACCCCATGGTACGAGTTCCAGCGATAAGTTTGTTCCCTTTGTGTTATGTTGTGGAAAGGGCAAAATTGATATTTGTAACTATAAGAAAAAGGCAAAAATAATTATCTGTGAAAGATTCCCTTTAACACTCTTCTAAATTAAAAAAAACACGACAGTAAGGAATTCTTTACTGACAAATCATTTAAGTGAGCTAAATTTTCTTTAAATGAAATTGAATGATGGGATTCTGTTCATGAAGCATGACATAAAATATGGGGAAGTATCACAATTACTTGTCTCTTTTTTTCCCCAGTCTAACTTTGCTAAAAGTCTACCCTATCTTCAGTAGTCATACCAAAAAAACAACTTTAGCAGACAGTTTTTTAAAAAATGATCATATTTAATATATAAATCAACCTGTAACTAATCATTGTTATTCAAAAAGTTAGTTACTTGTTATGCATGAGGTCAAAGCACTTTCCATTTAGTTTCTCAATCAAAAAAGGAGGCCCTAAAAATGAAAAAAAAACTATAGCATATAATAGTGTAAGACTAGCCAAAGAGCATACTTTGCCTTCAACAATTGATATACAGAAATATTGTGCACTATTACTCTAGCGTGCAAGTGAGGATGTCTGGCACACTGGTGCTTTTTGTGTGCTTTGAGTGTTTTTTTCACGGGTTCGATTGATTTCACCATGTACAGTAAGCATCTCGTGAGCACAATATACGTAAAGCAGTGGCTACCTATCTTTAGGTAAAATAAACTCCCTTACTTCTCATTTTTTTCAGCTTTCTCTATTATTTACCTGATGGCTTCTCTGGGTTGAATCGAAGAATGAGTTTCTAAAACAGAAAATAATACAATGCAAAGTGAATTTATTTAGTATATTCAAATTACGTTGGAAGCCAGCGCTGACATTGCAAACAATTTTCGAAAATTATTATTTCGTGTAACATTAACATTGCAATGTCTTCTTTCAACAAAAACATAGTCAAGAAAAATATTGAGTTCAAACAACATAAAGCTGAGTGAGGCTGAATTAATATTGTATTCAACTCGTAATAAATGCAACTACATGAAACTCAATATACAACTATGGACAATTGTCTATCTGTATCAGGCAAAATTCAAAGCACTTTTGCCAATGGCTGTTTTTCAGATTAGAAATTAATTACAAATTAATTTGGTAACCACTTAGATTAATCAATACCAATGAAGAGCCTTGAGATTTGTCACAAGACCCCTTGGATGCCGTATGAAAAGTTTATTTTCAAGGATTATTTATAATAAAGCAAGGAAAATATTGATTTTGCCCACCTTCTTACACATTCTTCAAATAATTTAGTTTTAAAAATGAATTCAAAATTGAGTATTGTGGCCGTATAACAGCCACAAAAAAGCAATTGAAATTTTCACTGCTGTATTAATTCTTGAAGCAGAGCTGAAAAAGAAAAAAGAAGCAATGGTCAAACTGATAAAATTCATTATTAATACCTTTTCTTGGTTTTGGGTGCCAGGATTTGATCTAAAATCAGGGAAAGTTCAGATCATTTAATGGGATAAATTTTTGTGGGGATTAAATCTGCAAAATTAAATCTAATTGGAAATTTGGAAAGGCCTTATCCGTGAAATATTTTTGAGTAAAACTTGAAAAATGTAAAGCAATTACTTTTCTAATGCTTACTGGCATCAAAGAAGCACTAATAATGCGTACTTAAAAAAGCAACATACAAATTACAAAATTTGGCATAAAAAGGAATAAAATTGTGAAAATATTGTCTCCCTATATGTGATCTGCAAAATCAAGTCCAGCTTAACTGCAAAAGTCAAATCCTGCGAAAATCCCTTTAAAATAGATTAATAAGCTATTCTTTGGCATCAAGTAGGTGCATTTTTTTGTCAGAAATTGACCCTACAGTCCTCATGCAGCGATCACACCAGTGTAGTTAGGATAAAAGGATAAAATAAACCTATATCATATTCTAATGGGCTGTTCCATTATAAAAAAACATACAGGGGGTATGGACAAACCTTTTCAAGTCATAAAGAAATTATTGAAAATATGTACCCCCTGGAAAAAGGCAAAATTTGCAAAAATACGTTTGGAAAGATCCTTTATATACCTTTAGAGCGAGCGTGGACGGACTAAGATCAGTCTTTTACCCCCTGGAAATTTTAGAATAACTTTTCATCCCCTTGGAAAAATGAAAGAACACCCCTGGAAATTTTTCTCTGAATGCCCTCTGGAAATGTTATACTATGAGATTGTAAAATGTAATGGCCCAATTTGTTCTTTAAAAGTATTAATACAAACCCTATTGGATTGTTGAATGAAAAGGGTGCATCAACAACTTTAACTTTACCACTCTTTGTCAACGACAAGACTAAAAAATGATATAAATGAGCATTTGTTTTAAATATTGTAATTTTCACATTAAATTTAACATTTACATTGGTTTTTTCTTCACACTTTTTATACTTTTTAAAAGAAACAAGCTAGATGCTGAATGGACCTACCTGATGATGAAAGTTAGATAGCAATGCAAGGAGAAAAATGAAAAAAAATCAGTCAGAAAACATAGCGTTTAGCGAAAATGCACAACGCAATAAATTCATCATTGATTGTTGATAAGGGGAGAGGGAAGGGTTGTAGGGAAAAATTAATAGAAAGTTCTGGTCGCAAAAATCAGTTTTATTGACAATTGAATCATGCTTGATGGTGAGCATTGTTATCAATAATGTTTTTGTGTCAAAAACATAGAAATACAAGGAAAAAATCTAATGAAAATCTGCAAAAACGGCGATTTCCGGCATTTTCAACCGGAAAAAAAAATTTTCTCAAAAATCGAACTCAGCCATGTTTTGGGCAATAATTAATACGCATCTTAGAGCAAAAAATCAGAAAAAACTAATGATAAAATCTCGAGAAAATGCCAAAAAACCAGTTTTTCCGGCATATTTCCGGCACTTTCGGCCGGAAAAAAATGTTTTTCGAAAATCGGGCTCCGTCACTTTTTAGGTATTGTCATTTTACATTAGTGTGCAAAATTTCATAAAAAAATATAAAGTACAGCTCGAGAAATTCAAGAAATACCGTTTTTCCGGCGAAAATAGGCTGTTCCGGCGATTTTTAGAAAGTTCCGGCTTCAAAAATCAGTTTTATCGACAATTGAACCATGCTTGATCGTGGACATTGCTATTAATAATGTTTTTGTGTGAAAAAACAACGAAATATAAGGAAAAAGTCCGATGAAAATCTGCAAAAACGGCGATTTCCGGCATATTTCCAGCATTTTCGGCCGGAAAAGAATTTTTCTCAAAAATCGGACTCTGCCATGTTTTAGGCATTGCTAATACGCATCTTTGTGCAAAAAATCTGAAAAAACTAATGATGAAATCTCGAGAAAATAACAAAAAACTGGTTTTTCCGGCATATTTCCGGCATTTTCGGCCGGAAATGATTTTTTTTCGAAAATCGGGCTCCGTCACATTTTGGGCATTACCATTTTGCATCATTGTGCCAAAAATCAGAAAAAACTAATGAGCCAATCCTGAGAAAAGCTGGTAACAGACGGACGGACGAACGAACGAACGAACGAACAGACGGACGGACGGACGGACATCGGTTAATTTATAGGACCTCTACCCCACCGGGGTAGGTCCAAAAATTTGGCTGTATGAAAAAATGAAGTTTTGGATTCACTTACAGGAACATAAAATACCAACAAAAATCATTTCAGTGAGTGACATTCCCTAAAAATGATTAAGAAAAATGAGTAGAATAAGTCTCAAAGTGCTCAAGAAAATTTCTAAAAAATCTAATACCTACAACATATTGATATCTTACAAGTGAAATAAAAAATCTAGAATTGTATTGAGCAATGACTATACATTCTATTATCTTTCAATCAATGAAATTGCTCTTACACAAGCAATAATAAGAACTAATTTCGAACAATGAATGTTTTTAACAATAATAAATAGAAGACATTCATTTGCACAACGGATGGCCTTAAAAATACCACAATTTAAAAAACACCATCCTTTTTTTGTTTCAATCCGTGAACCCAAGGGTTATGCTTTTTCTCATCTTTCAGTATCATCCCTCTTATGAAAGAGAGAATCTCACATGGGATGGCATTAAGCAATCAGGGAATTCCCTCAATTGTGGCATACTAAAATTGCAGTACTTTTTATTTCATAGTGAAGAGGGTTATAACAAATACAAAAGGAGCTGGTCAATTAAAAATAAACAAAAATTGATTGTCAAAAATTGTACCAGAGGAAAGCTTGTCTTTATTGAAAGAATTTGATCCATGAAAAAACTAAGCTCTAGTTTAGACCGCTCACTTTTCACCCTGCCTATTTTAATTGTAAGATTAGGCACAAAGCGGGCACAAAGTGGGCAGTTAAATTCTTTGCTTAGAAAAGATTAAAAAAAGTCATTGTGTTGACGTCAAAAGAGGGCAATGCATTGACTTTAGACAGCCCACTTTTATGCTCACCTTAATTCACAATTAGAATAGCAGGGCGAAAAGTGTGCCGTCTAAACTAGAGCTAATACATCTGTGCATTAAAAAGATATGATTTAAAAATGTATACAAAACTGCCTGTTTTCTGTTTGTACTGCAATTGCGGTAAAATATTGTTATATAAATGTAAATGCCACAAGGGGAGCATCTATCTATATCTTAAGTATTAAAAGTTCCTAGGACCCATTATCCATACTAGACAGGTACGAGCCAGGAATTATCTTATCCATTTGATGGACTAACTTTCTTGGGTTTTTTCTTGTTCCTTGTGGTAATAAGAATATTTTAAGCTTCTTGACCACCTGGATTTCTCACCTGGGTATCCATAATGGTGGATTTTTGGTCATTGGACCCCCGTAAGCAAAAACGAAAATTCTTCCAACCCAAATATAGGCTTATCATAGATCAATCTATCCGAAATTTGATACTGATTAATTTTGAGATACGAAGTTGGGTCTGAAAACTTTCCTATCTTCAGATATAAATCACTTTCGTTTTCTCAGGTTTGACTGCAGTTGTAGGCATGTTATCATGGAGTAAGGCAATTCTTTTAGTAATATCCCAAGAAATATTATTATTATTATTATAATGTAACAAAGTTCTAGGCGCACGAGGGCCTCTGGAACTGATCGTGATTATACAACGTATTTTACAATTGTCTTGTGTTGAATCTTTTCGGGTGTTTACTCCATGCAGTGTTGAGTCTTTCTTTGAAGACTTTGACTGTCTTTGCTTCAGCGACATCTTTTGGCAATTTATTCCAGGTTGGTATAGTTCGATAAAAGAAGGAATTCGTTTGTACACCACGGAGTCCATCGCTTCCAAAGTTTGGAATCATCTCAAAGTTGTGCCTTCTGTTTGGTCGCGTTCGATGGGCTATCTTGTTTGGGATGGTATCTTTTTCGTAATAGTTGATGTGCTTGTAAAGTTGGACCATGTCACAAAAGTGTCTTCTAAACTCGAGCGTAGGAAGATCTAATTCACGCAATCGTTCTTCATAAGACATATTACGACATTTTTGAACAAGTTTTGTTGCCCGTCTTTGTACTCCTTCAATCAGATTTACGTGTTTACGTAGAAACGGAGACCATACTGACTGAGCGTACTCCAGATGCGGGCGAACAAACGTACAATACAATGTTTTAAATGTACTTGTACTCATGTTTACAAATCCTCGATTGATTATGCCAAGTATCGCGTTTGCTTTTTTGACTTGCTTTGCAATGTGTTCTTCAAATGTAAGTTCTGAGTCAATGAGGATTCCAAGATGTTTTTCTTCAAAGACGTGTTCCAATTGGCGTCCATCTAGGGAATATGGATGAGCATGTTTGATGTTTCCAAACTTTCCTAGCGTCAGAACGTGACACTTTTCAGGATGAAATTGTAATAGCCAGTCTTTCGACCATTCTACAAGTGTGTCTATATCATTCTGAAGGGAAACAGAGTCTTCGATGCAGTTGACTTCTTTGAAGATTTTGGTATCATCAGCAAACAGTAGGATCAATGAGATGACCTTTTCAGGAAGATCATTGATGTATAGCACGAACAGTATTGGTCCCAGTACACTACCCTGTGGAATACCACTCACTACAGGGTCTGTAGTCGAGAAGGACTGGTTCACTTTTGCTGATTGTGTTCGACCTGTTAGAAATGACGTTATCCATTTTAAGATTGAACCGTTGATGCCATATGCTGATAGTTTCTTGCATAGTCGACGGTGGGGTACAGTGTCGAAAGCCTTAGCAAAATCGAAGTAGATACTATCAACAACGTTTCCTTTCGAGATGCTCTCATAACATTTATCCAGATTACAAAAGCTGTGTCACGGTTGAACGGTTGTTAATGAAGCCATTGTTTGTTCGATAAAAGATTATGATCGGAAAGGTGCTTCATGATGTGTTTCCTCAGTATTGATTCCATTAATTTGCACACTACCGATGTCAAACTATAATTGACTGCCAAATTCTGAGGTCCCTTGTTTTTGTAGATAGGTGTGACATGTGCCACCTTCCAATCTCGTGGTAATGAGCCTTCAACTAAAGATTTGTTCATGATTACAGCTAAGGGTAGAGACAGATAGTCAGATAATTCCGCTAGTATCCTAGGGTGTATTTTCGTCTGGACCGAATGACTTATTATGGTTGAGCTCTTTCAATTGATTCTGTACCATCTCCTCAGAGATATGAATATCTCCGATGGATGAATCAGTTTCTCTTTTCAAATGCAGGAAGCTCACCTACTGCTTCTTTGTGAATACACTGCAGAACTGTCGTTGAAGTAATATTGGCTTTTCGTGATCTTCTGCTTTAACGATGTTTTGACATTTGGTGATTCAAGTAGTGATGAAACTGTACTAGAAGCTTTCATCTTGTTACGCACATGTGACCAGAAGATCTTCGGTTTGGTCTTTGCGTTATCACAAAATTCTTTTTCGTAGTTCCTGTGAGCTGTCTCATCAATTTTGTTCACTCTGTTTTACAGGGGTGTTTTGCTCGATTGTATTCTTTTTCTTCGGGCGGATTTCATCCATTTCCGATGGAGGCTTCTTGCTATTCTTTCCGA
The DNA here is from genome assembly GCF_902728285.1 of Clytia hemisphaerica. Taxonomy (NCBI): domain Eukaryota; kingdom Metazoa; phylum Cnidaria; class Hydrozoa; order Leptothecata; family Clytiidae; genus Clytia; species Clytia hemisphaerica. The sequence continues at coordinate 557,655 of NW_027104200.1, forward strand.
ACTATAGTTTTACCTTTCTTCTTCCAGTTTTGACCACCGATGATCTTTATGGGTACAAAACTAAAATATACATTTAAAAATATACCAAAACTTTATGTGCTCCTAGAAAAGGCCTTAAACATTGTTTGTGCAAATTTTCAAAAATTTTGCAGTACAAATCGTCCCTCACATGACTAAAGGTTCAATCTCAAAATAAGGGTCTTGGGAAATTGGAAATCTTGCAATCCTGTTCTGCCTTTGAGATTGGCCTTTTCGTCATATGAAAAGATTGACTATTCCTCTACATGAAAAAAGGGCAATCTCAATCTCAAAGATGACCACCACAGTACGTAAACTGTAAATTTCATAAGGTATTAATTTTGAGATTAAACCTTTACTCATGTGAGGGACGATGTGTATTTTACAGACAAGAGTACAATTTCCTTACCGTCAAAAAAAAATATTTTTCTCTCAAAATTGGCTTTTTTCTCTAAAAGAATGAGTGAAATGATTCTTAATAAGGCTTAAGGCAACTCATTTCTTTGTAATCTCACTCAGAGGGGTAATTAACAACAAAATAAGGGCTAAATGTTTCTGGTTAGCACTTTATAGAGCATGATTTTTGGTAAGATTTGATCCGAAAAACAATGAAATTTCCAAGCTATTGCTCAAAAAATTCTCTCATTGTATCTCAACATTAAACAAAGTAGAACCTTCTATTCTTTAGACTGACTAATGCAAAGAATTATGAATAAATTCAAATTGTTGTGGTGTGTTTTACATATCAGATTTAAGTGCTTCTAGGAGCTTGTCTTGTCCTAAAGTACTTAGGATTACTACGGAACAGCCCGAACTTGAGATTTGAGTGAGTTTAAAAAATCCGTCAAAATGCTCTAATCTATTTATATATTTAAGTAGTAACAAAACATACATGTTCGTTCTCCCTACATATAAAAACATTATTATAAATGAAAATGAGTTAAAATAAAATGTTTGGTTCTTTATTCAAAAATAATTT